>NC_089583.1:78339793-78497557 GCF_019320115.1 Miscanthus floridulus
ATTATTAAATATAATTGCACAATCAATGTATGATTTGACTTGTAATTAAGAATAACTTAGAAATTAGTTTCTCTATTGTATCTACTTAGTCTTGCTATAGCTATCTTATGGAGTAGTGTTACATTTATCATATATATATATATATATATATATATATATATATATATATATATATATATATATATATATATATATATATATATATATATATATATATATATATATATATATTGGGAGCCTAGGGCTACAAATAGCTATTGGAAGCCCCAGCCAGTCACCCCACAGCCCCCCACGAAGCTGACGCACGCGCAGGTGGGAGGCTCCTAGGGACCCAATTGATCGGATGCATAAAATCCTAGGTTAGGCTACGTAGAAAGGTTTTTATCGTGATGATACACAAAATCTAGTGATTGCTTGAATTAAAATCAATTAATTACTGCATAAAAACCTCTCTGCAAGCTGTATGTTACACCTGACAGCAGCTGACGCAGGCTGTCACATGCTGATACATGCATGCTTGCATGCGTCCACTCTAATCTCTTCCATTTTTTCGTGATAATTTCTCAACGAAACATCCAATTCAAAAATAGGTTTCACCATTGAACTCTTGACATTTTGGTGCACAATTCAAGATCCATTGTGAATATATTTTTTGAAAAAAATTAAAATTCATAAATTTACGCATTAAGATATAGAGTTTTATGTTGTCATCTACACATAGAATCTTGTGAGGGAGAGCATAGAAGCATGTAGACGATCTCGCCTTTTTCCAAAATTTAAAATTTGAATCATGGCACGTGATGGCAGATTGGATGCATAAAAATCAATGGTCAAGATGCGCAGAAAAGTTTTTGGCGCTGACGTTGCATAGAAATTAGTAGTTGAATGCGTAAAAATTGTGATTGCCTACACCAATATCATACTTCACAATATGAGGATGTATAACTAACATGGGGACAACGCATAGAACATGGAGACCGAACACGTAAAACATGGAGACAATCTCATCTTATCCAAAATTTGAAATTTGAAAAATAGCACGTGATGGACAATCAGATTCATAGAATTAATGGTCAAGATGTGCAGAAACGTTTTTGGCGTCGACATTGCATAGAAAATTAGTAGTTCAATGAATAAAACAGCATAGAAACTGCTCCAATAATGTGTAGAATTGTATACCAACAATGTATAGAGTTGTGTAGAAACATACAAATAATTGTTCCAACAATGTATGTCGACATTGCATAGAATCAATGGTCTCGTCTTCTCCAAAATTTGAAATTTGAATCATGGCACGTGATGGCCGATTGGATGCATAGAATCAATGGTCAAGATGCACAGAAAAGTTTTTGGCGCCGACGTTGCATAGAAATTAGTGGTTGGATAAATAAAAATTAATTTTTGTTACCGCCTAAAAACCTCTCCGCGAGATGGACATTCAACTGACATAACTGTAATTGCCTCCACCAACATCATGCTTCCCACTATGCAGGTGTATAATTAACATGGCAACAATGCATAGAACATGGAGACCGCAAGCATAAAACATGCAGACGAGGTCATCTTCTCCAAAATTTGAAATTTGAATAATAGCATGTGATGGCCGATTGGATGCATAGAATCACTGGTCAATATGCGCAGAAAATTTTTTTGTGTCGACATTGCATAGAAATTAGTGGTTCAATGAATAAAAATTAATCTTGTGACCGCGTAAAACCTCTCCACAACATGGACATTCCATAAGAGACAACCTTGATTGCCTCCACCAACATCATGCTTTCCACTATACTAGTGTATAATTAATGTAGGGACAATGCATAGAACATGGAGACCGCACGCATAAAGCATGAAGATGATCTCATCTTCTCCAAAATTTGAAATTTAAAAAATAGCACATGATGGATGATCGGATTCATAGAATCAGTACTCAAGATGTGTAGAAATGTTTTTGGTGCCTACGTTGCATAAAAATTAGTAATTCGATGAATAAAGATTAATTTTGTTACCACATAAAAACCGCATAGAAACTGCACCAACAATGCATATAATTATGTATCAATAATGTAAAGAAATGTATACCAACAATGTATACCAAGTTATAGTTTAGCCATGTATATAAACTTATGCAGAAAAGTATATAGTAACACAAAATCAACAAACAAAACAATAAACATGAATTCAACTTGTGTGGAAACCTATGCAACTAAGCATAAAATCATCCAACATCTTCGAAATCATAGTTTCACCATGCATAAAAACCTATGCTTGCAAGAAAAAAAAACCTAGATGACTAATGCTGCCTAGGCCACCAGGTAGCGAGCCGGCGTGACGTAGTCGCCGTCGGTACAGCCATCGTGACGTAGTGGCAGTCCCTGTGGCCGCCGCGACACCATCGTCCGTCATCCGAGCATGTAGCCGGCCACGAACGTGAGCCATTCTCGGACTCGTGAGCCCATCGCCGCCTCCAGACCTAGAGGCCTCACTGCTGCTCGTCGCATGGAAAGGGGAACCAGGGCGCCGTGCGGGGATGGCCTGGCTGCCTTCGTAGCTGGGAGGCTCAGGGCCAGCTCCGGGAGGGAGCAGGGTCGCCTTCGACGTCGCTAGTGATGGTGGGGGTGGCTGCTGCGGACTGGATCCACCGCCAGTGGGGTAGAGGAGGACGTTGCGGGCCTATGGCACCACCGGGGAGTGGAGCCACCGTCGGCCGAAGCTGTGCGCATGGGCCCGTCCGCGTCGCCTCCAAGGGCCGTTGTGTACGCCGCCGGGAGGGAGGAGGCCACGTGCCACAGGGAGGGAGCAGGGCCGGTGCCGTCGCAACTGGGTGGAAGGCCACGTGAGCCACCGTGGGGGAGGAAGCCGCGCGCCGGGGAAGGGGTATATTCAGTAGCCAGCTATAAAATAAGTTATTTTGTAGCCACCTCCATTTACGATAATTTTATATACTAATTTACGATAATATCAATATATATTTACGATAGTTGGGTTACTATAACACATGGGGATATTTACCATAACGTTATAGTAAACCACTTAGTAAGGAGTTACTATAATCTTGTAAATTAACATAGTAATTATCGTAACTCAAAGTGGCTACATAATAAGTTATTTTGTAGCCAGCTACACGGTAGTAGTTCTATATATATATATATATATATATATATATATATATATATATATATATATATATATATATATATATATATATATATATATATATATATATATATATATATATATATATATATTCATTCATCATAAGTATAAGTTATGAATATATTTCCTTTGTCAGTCCTTCCCTGAGGTAAAAATATAAATAATGATACCTGAAATACTCCCGGGTGAAGTGCTACAATGGTATATCAGTGCGCTTGCAGAATTCTTTATATATAATATATTTTCTCGGTCATAATTACAAGAGTATCTAAGAAATACCAAAAGGGAGCCGGGCGTCGGTGGCAGCACAGTTGCTGCGAGCGTGGAGAGGCCCGGTGCCGGTTGGTGTAGATCAGAGCCTGGTGGAGTTCAATCTACGTTGGAGATGATGGGCACGCTAGAGCTCCACGACGGCGACCGAGCCGCCTCCCAAGCCCTATATACGGAATAGATAGACGAATGGAAAGAGAGAGAAGGGGGAAAGGACGGGAGAGAGATAGCCACGGAGGAGAGGAGCTTTCACAGGCAGGGTGATGGCGGCGATAAACGAACTGTGGGACCTCGCGCTCCAACGACGGCGGCCAGCAGGGAGGCGTGTGCGGCGAGCACTGTGGTGCGGCAACAGCGGGGAGAGAGAAAGAGGAGAGAGATCAAAGATGAGATGGGCATTGCGCTAGGGTTGCGGACTTGGGGTACGCCTCCGCGGAGGGGTTTCTTCGCAAAATTTTAAGGGGATTCCTGCAAAAATGGTTAGACTATCAAATTTTGCCTTCTTCGCGTGGAAATAAAATTTACAAGAGGGCTTGGGTCATAAAATATCAAAATGTGCCTACTATTTAAAGGGGACAGGTTGGATAGCGGGTTGATTTTCTACAAAGTAGAGGGTTTTTTGGCAAAGTACGCAATGAGGCGTGACCGCATGTAGATAAGCGACCAATGCTCCAATTGCTCTCATGCGAGGAGAACCGAGTGGGTTTTAAACAACCCTAATATGGATGGCAGCCTAATTAAGAACAGAGCTACTGTATTTTTTGTATCATCCACAAGGATTAATTAAGCTTTTGAACACTACTTGCATAAACTGAATCTGAATTTGGTATTACTTACTTGACCTTGCAGGAACGTTTCCTAACTAAGTTAATTGTTTGGTTGCAGGATCTTAACAGAGATTTTTAGGGATCCATTACATTGATATCTTAATAAAAATATTTGTTGACATCAATTTATTATGAAACTTTTAACTTGTGGCAATGGTTTTGTGGTCATGCGTTTGGATCCACTGATTCTCTTTCCTGCACTCTAATTTAGTAATAGCGGAGTGAACCATGCACTCACTATACGGTTGAGTTCTAAGAACCCTGTTCTTGCTACAAATTGTACTTGAGTATGTGTCTCCAGCCATTTTCACGCCAATACTGCTGCAAAAGAGGTGTTTGATGTAATGCCTGGCCAGATTGGAATTAAATTACTAGCTTAACATAATTTCTTCTTGTGCCTGAAGTCCCTTACCCTTTTTTGATTTGTTGACGAGGCCTTTTTGCTTCTGGTGGACTCACTTAAGGACCCATAACCATTGAAGACACCAGGCCATTGGTGCATTAGGCTGTTATTCTTTCATGTTCTGCAACTTATACATATGGCTTTCAAAAGTTCCCAAAGAACTTAAAAACAAGGTAGACAATCTGACCTTCAATCTTGTGCTTTAGTTTGTAAAAAACAGTCTTCATAGTACCTATGATGTGATTAAAGAACTCAGAAGCACTTTTTTTGTAAAATTTACCCTCATCTCTATTCTTTGTTCCAAAGAAATGATGTAGGAATTATTGTAAAAGAATTGTTTTGTGACACAAAATTATTGCATGTGAAATATATTGCTTTCACTACTACAGAATAGACTTGTTGTCCCGGGCGGTAACGGCCTTTAGTCCCGATTACCGCGCCGGGACAACGATCCCGGGACTAAAGGTGCCACTTTTAGTCCCGGGTCATCGAGCCGGGACTAAAGAGGGACCTTTAGTCCCGGTTTACCAACCGGGACTAAAGGCCCTCCAGCCGAGCAAACGTGGCCGCACCCTTTAGTCCCGGTTGGTAACCCTAACCGGGACTAAAGGTTCCTTTTTTTTCTTTTTTTTTGTTTAATTTGTTTTCAGTTCAGTTACACGTATTTGTTTAATATATAATATGTTTTTATGTACATATTCTACGCTGCTAATATAAATACACGCACGCATATAATTACATCTAATTCTCATCTTTAGCATTATTATATTCGAATAAAGTATGAACCTATATATATTATAGATATATATATATGTATATATACAACACTTTCATAATCTTGTTCTCGAAAATAACGATATCAATAAACATTTAATTTACATCATTTATTCCTTAGGATCAAAGTAGAACTCGTCGTTGGGATTTAGCACTTTTTCTACAAGAAATCCTGCTATTGACTCTTGAACTGCTTTCAGATGGTCTTTTTGCATGACCCTTCGTTTCAACCATTCAGCCTTGCATTTGAAATAAAAGGAAAAGTATTAATACATATATATATATATTCATTTAAAAATAAATAAAAAATTAATATATACGTACTCTGAGGACATCTTTAGGAGTTCTTCTTATGTGCGCAGTGATAAATTCACAAACGTAGTATCCACATAAGTTATTACCTGGTTGCTGCCGCAAACACCACTGTACGAGAAGAAGATTATTCTCATCATCTCACACGTAAATTGAAGTACGATATAGTAATTAAACACGTGGGAAAGTGTATATAGTACAACTTACTGGTATTTCAACAATATTAAGTGGTGCCTTGCAATCCTTGTGATGTTGCCGAATAAACTCTTTCCAAACCCTGTGCGACCAATAATATATGATCGTTAATAAATTATGGCAAAGTCTATTCAATAATAGTTGTGCGCGAGAGATCAAAATTACCCCTAGATAATGTCTATCATATTTTGGTATAGTGCCTGCTCTTTTCTCAATGAGTCAAAGATTACTAACCGACTTGAGTTTAACTCAATGACAATGAGTATCCAGTGAAACCTGTATTGGTTTATACACACACGTACATGCATATAAGTTGTATTGATGTTACATAAAATGTGTAGACTACATTATTATTAACACTTACTCAAAGTTGTACGAGAAAAGTATTGTTGTCTTGTCGTGCTGCTTCACGAAGAACATCATAATATTCTCCTGTGCTTCCGATACCCACCACTCCTTGACAATAATATCGGTTTTGAATACGATATAAGGATCAATGAAGCCAACACTAGTGTCTTATATTCTTTAGAGCTCTGACATCTGGAATCTATATATAAATATAAGTTATATGTGAGGATAATTATATACACGTACGCATGGAAGTGAGTTTATTAAATAAAAGTAAGAATCACTTATAAACAAAAGGAGCTAATGATTGATTTGTCCAGAGCGTCCATGTGGTATAGTTGATGCAATTCTTCGAAACTAATATGTAAGATGTCATCGCCATGGAAGTAATGATGGTCTCTAAATCTGACAAAGATCCACTGCTCACCCCTGCCACACGCCTGCATGTACCACTTGTTGAGCAAGTACATTTGCGTACCCAATTTATTCAGAGCCGCAGGGTTGTATAGACTTTTGCCATATTTATAAGTCTTCTAGGTATCAACTTCTAGGTTCTAGATTGGAGCTTTGCCCGTCAATTGATCCAAGGTTAAACCAGTATCTTCAAAAAAAGCATTAAGGGCTTGAACCGACACTTCTCCAGAGTTGTCTGGTCGATAGACTTCTATGTTAGAACCATATTCATTAGCAACAACAAGATTTTGCATTGGTTGCTTCTATTGTTCGAGCTGTGGGACATCCTTCCCTGATGCTCTTTTCTTTTTCTTATCTGCATCATGTGACTTCACGAGGGAGCGATCATAGTCTGATAGTGGTGAAGGCTTACGAAGTTCAATCATCTTTTTCTTGTGAGCATCGACCTTCTGCCTCAGTACATCTCGTGGTATGTAAAAGTACGGCTTCTCCTTAAGCTTCGCTTGACTCTTGTTTTTGATATCTATAAAAAAAATCTTTCACTTTTTTGTCTTCTTCAGCTACTATTTGCTCATCAGTCTTTTTAGGAAGTATTTCTTGAGAAATAACTCTTTTTCTCGGGGTCTTCTTTGTCGCTGGGACCTTAGACGTCTTTGTAGTGCGTCGCTGTGGAGGGGGTGGGGGCGGTGTTGGAGACTGGCGTGGAGGCGATGAGGCCGGTGTTGGTGGAGACCAGCGTGGAGGCGTTGGAGATCGTTGTGGAGGCGATAGGGCCAGTGTAGGAGTTGGAGATCGTTGTGGAGGCAATGGGGCCAGTGTAGGAGTTGGCGATCGCCATGGGGATGAAGTCATCTCGCCCCTCGTGATGCTGTGATGAGATGGGGAATGAGTGATTAGGCTAGGCTGGGGGGAGACCCTGCTACAAAAACAAGTTGTGTGTCAATTATTTTTGAAGCCAATAGAAAATTAATGGAAAATAATATTTTATTCACTTTCATTAGTACCTAGGGTGAGGTAGGGGAAGCGGTGGCACCCCAGGAATGATGATGAAGCATTTGCGCCATTGAATAAATGTCTTCTCTGCTTCTCCTAGTGTCTTCTCCCCATCACCGCCTTCAATGTCAAGAGGAATATTGTTGTAACCTTTGAGCACTCTATCGACCGAGACGCTAGCATATCCAGGTTGAATAACTGACCCATGGATTCTTGGTGTCTTCGTTCGGTCTATTGGAGATACAACCCCGATAGCCACCATGATTGATGCATTATTACCATCTGGAATGTGCAGCTCATATGTTGTTAGAGGCTCGGTAATGTCATCAACAGGGAAGCGCAACCCAGCGTCGTCTTGAATAACTGGTAGCTCGGTAGAAGCACAACTGCTTTTCATCTGACCAACAGGGCTAATGGTGACTCCTGGCGTTGATTGCGATTGCATTTGACTCATTGCTAGCTACACTTGCCTCTTGATCTCCTCCTGCATTCTTGCCTCAAGAGATTTTTCTCATTCACGTGATTCAAGCAATGCTTGTCGTGACTCATCAACAAATTGCTCCAATGCACAGATTCATTCTGCCTCCTCATCCTTCTTTCTCTGGCGGCTTCTATAGGTATCCTTATCTGTTGGGAATGCGTATAGCCACGGAACCGCCCCATAGCCTCTTGTTCGACCACCATGTTCGGGATTCTCTAGGGCATATGTCAATTCATCCTTCTCTCTGTTGGGCTTAAAAACACCACTATCAGCTTCTTCCCTAGCACGAGCTAGTCTCTATGTTGCTCCCTCAATTTTTTGGCCGAAAATTAGCTTGCCAGTGTCTGGGTCTAGGCTTCCCCCATGAGCGTAGAACCAATTCTTCACGTGTTGAGGCCAGTTCTTCTCTATTATTTCAGGTATCATTCCCTTGGCAGTAATCTCTGCTTCTAGGTTCTATCACTTGGGAATAGTACTCCTATAACCACCTAATCCCATGCGATGATGGTATTGCTTCTGTCGGGCATTCTATCGATTCCTCATCACACGTTCCTCACTGTCTTGAGATGTCTTGTATTCTATGAAGGCATCCCAATGGGACTCCAACATGACAAATGCCTTAGCATTGAAATCCGGCATAGCATTCTTTAAGATAAACTTTTTATACAATGTCTTCTTCCAACTCTAGAACAATGTTGCCATCTTCTTCATTGTCCAATCCCTCACTAGCTCCTTCAAAGCATCATCTGCTTATAATGTGAAATGCTGAGTGATATCTCTCCAAGCTAGGTTCTTGTCACGATCAGATACAAAACTAACATTAGGAGCGGATATCTTCTGCTTCTATTCATGAGCACTAACTGGGATCCTATCCCTTACAATGAACCCACATTGATTGACATATGTCTGAGCATGTGGTCTCAATGGTTTGTCGGTATCGGTGTCGAATTCTGATATTATGAAATGGCCCTCTAATGGCTTTTTTGGCCCTCGGACTTTTCTACTTTTGCTGGTGGTTGATGTAGATCCAAAGACCGGCTACATGAGTAGAAACACAACGATTAACAACAAATATACGTATGCATGCATCTATAAGAGATGATAGATAATCGAATATACCTCGCTAGTATTTTCTTGTGTGACAATTTGTTGATCTTCAACCACCGGCATATTCAGGATATTCTCATAATCAGCAAAGTACTGACTCGTGTCATCTACATCCACATTGGTGCCAGTGTTGATAATATTCGCCATTATGTCATCACTCAAGTTATCATCCGGAGCAGCCATTTGTATCTTCAAGATAACACATAGATAGAATTACTATGGTACATAACATAAGTACATGTGATAACACATATAGAATTACTAAATCCAATTAAATATAATAACACATAATATTTCATAAGGATAAACAATAATAAGGTATAGGCTTTGGAATCGAATCAAAAACACTTTTGATCCAAAAACATGGAAATAAGTACATGTATATATATACACATAGAATGATACAATATATTTTCTCTCTCTCTCAACACATAGAAATAAGTGCATATATCTATATCTCTAGATATGCATGTGATAACACATAGAATGTCTCTCTAGATACAATTTTCTCTCTCTCTCAACACATGAAAATAAGTGCATGTATATGTACATATAGAAATAATTAAGTACATATGTATACATATAGAATCTCTCTCTAGATATATATATAGAGAGATAGAATATATAATTACTAAATCCAATTAAATAAATCTAACATGAAATTAGATAAACTAGTAATAGATAATACATTTTAATCTAACATATATCAAAAACTATAATAAAAACTATCTAAATAACTATCTAAATAAAATACTAATTAAATTTTAATACATTTAAATCTAACATATATCAAAAACTATCTAAAAATAACTAAAAAACTACCAATAAACTACTAATTAAAATTTAATACATTTTAATCTAACATACAGCCGAGACTTTGTAAAAAAATCTAAAAAACATGGCCGATCGAGAGCAGCAGATCACGAGAGTTCGACGGAGGGTACGGTGGGCGCGCGGGAAGCGTCGGCGACGGAGGGTGGGGTCAGGTGCGGCGGTGGAGACGGGATGCGGCATGCGATGTGGGCCGGGAGAATGGCGCGGCCGGGCGGGGGTAGACGACGGCGGCGGCGCGGCAGAGACGAGCTCGACGGCGGCAGATGGCGCGGCCAGGCGGGGCTGAGCGACGGAGGCGAGATCGAAGATGAATAGAACAGACGTTCGATATATATAGGCCGGGACCCTTTAGTCCCGGCTGGTAACACCAGATAGAACTAAAGGACATTTAGTCTCGGCTGGTAAGACCAACCAGGACTAAAGGTCCAACCCTTTAGTCCCGGTTGGTCTTACCAGCCGGGACAAAATGTTCTTTAGTCTCGGCTGATGTTACCAGTCAGGACTAAAGGTATTTTTGGACGGGCACCAAAATTGCCGCCCACCCTTTAGTCCCGGTTCTTGGCCTAGGCCGGAACTGAAGGCCTAAAAATTTTAGCAACCCGCCAGCGTAATTGGAAAGGCCTGGGATTTTGATTTTGTTTAATACTAGGTTAATCAATTAATTCCATAACAACTTCAATACTTTGCAATATTTATTTTAAAAAATACTATTGATTAACTAATTATTTATTTTAAATAGGAAAATTTTGTAACCTAAAGTTTTTAATTTCTTTTATGAATATAGAATATAAATGTTACTAATACTAAGTATTTTGTTAATGCAAAAATATATTTGTAACTTAAAATTAATAAAACTAATATTATTCGATAGGAAATTTATTATCACATTATTGTAACGTCAATGTTTCAATTTTTTCTCGGTTTTTGACCAAAATTGACAGAAAATTTTTGTTGAACCTATAAAAATAAAGAAAATGTAGTATTTTTTGTTCTACAACTTTTTCAAATGAAAAAATGGCCTATATAAGGATTGTATATATTGATGAGCTTAACAAACTTGGTATTCAAAACTTTTCAATTTGAGACAATCTAGGGTTCTGAAAACTAGTTTGTAGGTGTCGAAATTTAAAAATCATAAATTTGAACCGTCCAAACTTTCTCAAATGGAAAGTTGACCAAAACAATAATTGTAGATCTTTTTGAGTTTAACAAACTTGGTATTCAAAACTTTTCAATTAGAAGTAATTTAGAGTTTGTAATACTAGAGTCAAAGTGTTGTTTTTTTATTTGACCAAATTTGACTTGGTCAAACTTGCTCAAATGAGACACTAAATGACCTCAGATGAAAAAACTCTGAATACCAAGTTTGATCATCTAAGCAAGATCTACAATTGTTATATAGCTTATTTTCCCATTTGAGAAATTTTTATCAAACACTAGTCACAACTTCTTGAATCTCATATAGACTTTCTAAAACTATGTCACACACTTGTAAAATTTGAACTACATTTTGTTCAAGCTTTCTCAAATGAAAAAATGGCATATATAAGGATTGTAGATATTAATGAGCTTAACAAGCTTGGTATTCAAAACTTTTCAATTTGAGACAATCTAGGGTCCCAAAAACTAGTTTGTAGGCGTCAAAATTTAAAAATCACAAATTTGAACCATCCAAACTTTCTCAAATGGAAAGTTGACCAAAACAACAATTGTAGATCGTTTTGAGTTTAACAAACTTGGTATTCAAAACTTTTCAATTTGAAGTCATTTAGAGTTCATAATACTAGAGTCAAAGTGTTGTTTTTTTATTTGACCAAATTTGACTTGGTCAAACTTGCTCAAATGAGACACTAAATGACCTTAGATGAAAAAACTCTAAATACCAAGTTTGATCATCTCAGCAAGATCTACAATTGTTACATAGCTTATTTTCCCATTTGAGAAATTTTTATCAAACACTAGTCACAACTTCTTGAATCTCATATAGACTTTCTAAAACTATGTCACACACTTGTAAAATTTGAACTATATTTTGTCTAAGCTTTCTCAAATGAAAAAATGTCCTATATAAGGATTGTATATATTGATGAGATGAACAAACTTGGTATTCAAAACTTTTCAATTTGAGACAATCTAAGGTCCCGAAAACTAGTTTGTAGGCGTTGAAATTTAAAAATCACAAATTTGAACCGTCCAAACTTTCTCAAATGGAAAGTTGACCAAAACAACAATTGTAGATATTGATGAGTTTAATAAACTTGGTATTCAAAATTTTTCAATTTGAAGTCATTTAGAGTTCATAATACTAGAGTCAAAGTGTTATTTTTTTTATTTGACCAAATTTGACTTGGTCAAACTTGCTCAAATGAGGCACTAAATGACCTCAGATAAAAAAACTCTGAATATCAAGTTTGATCATCTCAGAAAGATCTACAATTGTGAAGTCATAACATATTACATAATATCCGTCTCTAAAACATAATATATTAAACATGCATCGTTGTATCATGCGGGCACAACAGTGAATTTCTTCTTAACGTATGACCCTTGGTTATGATCTTGTCGTAACCATGGAGTGTCTTCATCATTTAACATGATGCTTGGATCTTTCTTCATTATGAAGGGTGGAATTCAGACATTTCTTTCATAATCTTCTGACATATCTGACTTGTCTTCAATTCTCACTATATTTATTTTCCTAGAAAGAATTATGTGGCGCTTTGGCTCATTGATCATTGAGTTGATGTCTTCATTTTTTCCTCTCTTTGATTTTGTAGACATGTCTTTCACATAGAACACCTAACTCACATCGGTAGCAAGGACGAATGGTTCCTCTTTGTACCCAATATTGTTGAGGTCCACTGTTGTCATTCCATACTCTTTGTCAACTGTTACCCCTCCTCCGGTCAGCTTCACCCATTGGCACCGGAACAAAGGGACTTTAAAATTAGGTGCGTAGTCTAGTTCTCATATCTCTTCTATGCGGCCATAATATGTTTGTATATTCCCATTTGGATCTGTGCTATTTATGCGAACACCACTATTTTGATTGGTGCTCCTTTTATCTTGGGCAACTGTGTAAAATGTATTCCCATTTATCTCGTACCCTTGGTACGTGAGGATATGCCACGATGGCTACCTAGCCAACAAATACAGTTGCTCATCAATATTGTCATCGCCTTGACATTCTTTTCACAACCAACCACTGAAACTTTCCATGTGCTGACGCCTAATCCAAGCTTCAGTCTTCCCTAGAAACTTGGATCGTAAGAACTCCTTATGTATCTCGATGTATGGATGCACCAATGACGAGTTTTGAAGAACTGTGTAGTGTGTTTTATTGAAATAATCGTCTTCCATGCCGATATATATATTCTTCCCTAAAGTTCCTTTACCACTGAGTCTCCCCTCGTGTCGTGATTTGGGAACGCCAATCGGGGCAAGGTCAGGAATAAAGTCAACACAGAACTCAATGACCTCCTCTGTTCCATAGCCCTAGGTGATGCCTCCTTCAGGCTTAGAACAGACTTTCATATATTTCTTCAAGACTCCCATAAACCTCTCGAAGGGGAACATGTTATGTAAGAACACAGGTCCAAGAATACTAATCTCCTTCACCAAATGAAATAGGATGTGTGTCATGATATTAAAGAAAGATGGAGGGAACACCAACTCAAAGCTGACAAGACATTGAACCACATCATTCTATAGAGTAGCTAGTTCCACTGGATTGATTGCCTTCTGAGAAATTGCATTGAGGAATGCACATAGCTTCACGATGGCTAGACGTACATGTGGAGATAGAATTCCTCTTAAAGCAACTGGAAGCAATTGCGTCATAAGCACGTGGCAGTCATGGGACTTTAAGTTTAGGAATTTCTTATCTAGCACATTTATTATACCCTTTATATTGGAGGAGAATCCCGATGGGACCTTGATGCTGCTTAGACATTCGAACATGTTGTCCCTCTCTTCTTTGCTAAGCGTGTAGCTAGCAGGACTTAAGTAATGACGTCCATCATCTGTCTTCTCTGGATGAAGGTTGTCTCATTCTTTCATGCCCTGCAAGTCCTAGCATGCTTCAAGTGAATCCTTTGGCTTCCTGTACACACCCATGAATCCTAACAGGGTCACACAAAGATTCTTTATTAGGTGCATCATGTCGATTGCGTTGCGGACCTCTAGGACTTGTCAATAGGGTAGCTCCCAAAAGATGGACTTCTTCTTCCACATGGGTGCGTGTCCCTTAGCATTTTTGGGAACAGATTCACTGCCTTATCCCTTTCCAAATACTACTTTCACATCCTTGACCATTGCGAGTACATCTTCCCCGGTTTGGTTACGAGGCTTCTTCCAGTGGTCTGGCTTACCTTTAAAATACTTCCCTTTCTTTCTTACTTGGTGATTCAAAGGAAGGAATCGACGATGGCCAAGGTACACGATCTTTCAACATCTTTTCAAATATATACTGTCAAGGTCATCAAAACAATGTGTGTATGCATTATATCCTTTGTTTGTCTGACCTAAAAGATTACTTAAAGCAGGCCAATCATTGATGGTTACAAACAACATTGCTCGTAGGTCAAAGTGTTCTTGTTTGTACTCATCCCAGACACGTAGACCTGGTTTGTTCCATAAAACTAGAAGTTCTTCAACTAATGGCTTCAGATAGATATCAATATCGTTGCCAGGTTGCCTCGGACCTTGGATGAGGATCGGCATCATAATGAACTTCCGCTTCATGCATAACCATGGAGGAAGGTTGTAGATACATAGAGTAATTGGCCAAGTGCTATGACTAGTGCTCTGCTCTCCAAAAGGATTCATACCATCTATACTTAAGGCGAACCTTAAGTTTCTAGCCTCATTTGCAAACTCTGGAAATTCCGTATCTATCGCTCTCCACTGGGACCCATCAGCTAGGTGTCTCAGCATATTATCTATCTTATGGTCTTCTTTATACCACCGCAACAACTTTGCATGGTCTTTATTTCTGAACAAATGTTTTAAGCGTGGTATTATAGGAGCATACCACATAACCTTGGCAGGGATTTTCTTTCTAGGATGTTGTTCACCCTCGACGTCACCAGGATCATCGCGCCTAATCTTATACCGCGATGCTTTACATACTGGGCATTCATCCAAATTCTCGTATTCATTGCCATGGTAGAGGATGCAGTCATTAGGACATGCATGTATCTTCTGGATTTTTCATCCCAAAGGGTAGACAACCTTTTTTGCTTCGTACGTAGTGGTGGGCAATTCATTTGGCTTCGAAAGCATCTTCTTTATGAGGTTCAATAAATTCCCAAATGCCTTGTCGGATACACCATTCTTTGCCTTCCACTGTAGCAATTCCAATGTTGTACCCAGCTTTTTTTGCCCCTCTTCGGCCATCGGGTATAGCAACTTCCTATGATCCTCAAGCATGCGCTCGAACTTAACTTTCTCTTTTTCACTTTCCCATTCTAGTTGTGCATCACGAATGGCATCGCCAAGAGCATCACTGAGATCATCTTCTATCGCTACCTCTTCTTCATCTCCCCCCATTGTAGTATCATCAAAGGCACCATACTGAGCAATAATGTCATCAATGTCTAAATCTTCTCCTTCACCTTCTTCCATCATGACCCCGCTTTCTCCATGCTTAGTCCAACATATATAGTTTGACATAAAACCTGACTTAAGCAAATATGAATGAAGACTCATTGAGCTTAAATATTCCTTTAAATTCTTACATAGGGCACATGGACAGCACATGAAACCATCCCGCTTATTTACATTGGCCACACCTAAGAAATAGTGCAAGCCCTCAATAAAGTCTTGGGAGTGGCGATCGACATTGTACATCCAATGGCGTGACATAATCTGTATTACACGACAAATTATGAAAACCTTGAACATAATTAAGTATTTTATTACACAACATAAATGACACACACATGGTTGATTAATTAACTAAGCCTGGCTACAACGTAAGCAATCCTAACTATCACTAAACAAACTAAAACTACAATGCACTTCAGTAACATAATTATTTCATGATCGTACACAACTAAAACAGACAAATCATTCTTCTGTTGAATATCAATAAGCTTCTCCTGCTGGCTCACTGCCTCATCAGCAGCAGCCGCTACCTCAAGCGCACCCAAATTCTACATGTATGTAGCATAATCTTCCTCCCAGTACCAACCATCGCATTCATTGCCCTCCCACTGAAATTAAAGCCAAAAAATATTTAGTCAAAAATATTCAAGAAAAGCAGGTCAATTAGCCATAATTATAAAATACGTAAGAAACTCACATCGCGATCCGGGCACTTGTAGAAAACATGACCCTTGTTGGGTCCCTGTCTCTTGACTCGGTACTCCATCACAATCTTCTCCTTACACTTGCCGCAGATAATGAGAGGGAGTTCTGGCCTCAGTCATTTCGCAACCGAACGAGAGGCCGAGGATCCGGTACCAGTTGTCATCTACTTTCTATACTTATTTTTGCAAACTAGTGTAAATTTCATATTTTCTAAAATGATATATTTAAACAAAACTAGTACAGATTTCACATGTTTCAATAAATAACCATCCATACTAGTTGATCTTGCTTGCGTGATCATCTCGGCCAGCATTTCTCTACCGGACGGTACCGTACTTGGCCAAGGAAGAGCTCTGATTCTACGAGAAAGGGAACACGGTCTTCCACGACCGTTGCCGCTCTCCCTCGTAGAATCAAAGTTCCTCCTTGACATCCGTTACCGCTCGGCAGAGAACATGTTGGCCGAGCTGAACACGGTCCGCAAGTTCAACTAGTACGGATTTTCTATAATTTTCTAACTATTTACTAAGTTTTTCATTTCATGGAAAATTTAATTCTAAAAAAAGGCATAATTTCTAAGTAGTTCATTTCATGGAAAAAATAATTCTAAGTGACCTACTCGATATCGGTGAGCTCGCGGACGTTTAGGTTGTCGAGGATAGTAACATTTGTAGATGACATTTTGTAGGTCTGAAGTTATCAAATATCTATCAAATTATAGCTCAAAAATATGTTTCAATAAATAACCATCCGTACTAGTTGATCTTGCTTACGTGATCAACTCGATGAGCATTTCTCCACCGGACGGCACCGTACTTGGCCAAGGAAGAGCTCCGATTCTACAAGAAAGGGAACACGGTCTTCCACGATCGTTGCCGCTCTCACTCGTAGAATCAAAGCTCCTCCTTGACGTCCGTTACCGCTCGGCAGAGAACATGCTCACCGACCTGAACACGGTCCGCAAGTTCAACTAGTACGGATTTTCTACAATTTTCTAACTATTTTCTAAGTTTTTCATTTCATGGAAAATTTAATTCTAAAAAATAAAAGGCATGATTTCTAAGTATTTCATTTCATGGAAAAAATAATTCTAAGTGACCTGCTCGATATCGGTGAGCTCGTGGGCGTTTAGGTTGCCGAGGATAGTAACATTTGTAGATGACATTTGTAGGTCTAAAGTTATCAAATATCCATCAAATTATAGCTCAAAAATATGTTTCAATAAATAACCATCCGTACTAGTTGACCTTACTTACGTGATCATCTCGACGAGCATTTCTCCATCGAACGGCACCGTACTTGGCCAAGGAAGAGCTCCAATTCTACGAGAAAGGGAACACGGTCTTCCACGACCGTTGCCGCTCTCCCTGGTAGAATCAAAGCTCTTCCTTGACGTCCGTTACCGCTCGGCAGAGAACATGCTTGCCAAGCTGAACACGGTCCGCAAGTTCAACTAGTACGGATTTTCTACAATTTTCTAAGTTTTTCATTTCATAGAAAAATTAATTCTAAGATCACGTAAGCCACCGGGGACGAGGATGGCGCGTGCTCCAGCGAGGCATGATTTTGATGAACTAATTTAACTTTTGTTTATCCAAACATATATGCAAATCATCATGTGATTTTGAGCTAAAAATGACATATAAAATCATAATAAAGTCCAACATATAAAGTTACACATGCATCTACATCGCAAAATGAGATAAGCTACTGATAAAACATAAGAGGATTAAGTTTGTTACCTCCAAAATCGAAGAGCAACACCAATGGAGGGGGAGAGAGCAAGAACAACAGCAAGCTGAAGAACAGAGGCAGTGAGTTTGAATGGAATGGCTCAGGCTCAGGGAGGAAGAAATGAGCTGAATTATAGGCCGGGATAATTAGTCCCGGTTAGGGGTCCAAACCGGGACTAAAGATTAATCTTTATTCCCGGGGCATCACTTAAATCGGGACTAAAAGCTTTAGTCCCGGTTGGTAATACCAGCCGGGACTAAAGATCCCTGCCCCGTGGACGACCGTTGGGCGGGGACCTTTAGTCCCGGTTGGTATTACCAACCGAGACTAAAGGGTCATTTAGTCCCAGAGGTAAAAAATGCCGAGGCTAATGCTAAATTGGGATATCGTTCTAAAGTTTGTTCTCTAGTAGTGTTTATATGTGTATTGTGAAATACATGAGATGACATGGATTTTCAAGCATGTAAAGACTTGCTATTTTTTCATACTCTTATCATGTTGAAAATTTTGAGGCTTCAAACCACTATTTTTTATACTCTTTATTGCGCTGAAAATTTTAAGGCTTCCCAACGCACGGGCATATGCTAGTCTAAAAAAAGAGAGAATTACTTGTATGGCCTCCAAAAAACTGTGTCTTCCTTTCATGGCCCTATTTTTTTAACTTACTTGTAAGGCCCAAAAATGAAAATCCCTTACCTGTATGGCCTTCCGTCAGTTTTAGCCATTTAACGGTGTTAAGTGAGTGGTTGACCATTCTACCCCTGATGAAAAAATTAAAGTGTGTATTTTAGCTTGTCTGTTTTAGATTTGGAGTAATATTGTGCATTGCTAAAGTGCACTACTACACAAAACTTAATGGAGGCGGGCAAAATTGATTAATGGAGGTGGGTATTACAACCGCCTCCAATCAAAGGTCACCGTTAATGGAGACCAATGGAGGCGGTTACTTTGCCTCCCTCCGCTAACTGATTAACGGAGGCGGGCGTCTTTAAAAAATAAAAAATGGAGCTGGCCCAATCAAGCCCGCTATTGAGCCCAATCGAGCCCGTCGCCGCGATCCATGTCTGTGCCGCCGCCACCGTGTCCGTCGTTGCCGCTGTCGGCCGGATTTGCAGCTCCGATGGCCAAATCCGCAGCTTCGATGGTCGGATCCGGGCGCCATCGCCGCTGCTCGCTGGATCCGAGCTCTGCAGCCGGCATCCTCCATAGATCCGAGCGTCGTTGATGCTGCTCGCTCGCTACTACCGGATCCGGGGGCCAGTGGCGCGTGAGCAGCACCCGCTGTAGCCGGTCGGACCGTCGTTCGCCCTAGGAGAAAGAGAGAGTGAGGGAGAGGAGCTAAGAGAGATGGAGAAAGAGAGGACTGTGGTTACTTGGAAGAGATGCGTGCTCGCCGGATCTCGCTCGCCGCTGGTGGGGGACGCCCTGAGCGCTGCCGTTGCTTGCTGCCGAGGGTGAAAGAGAGAAAGAGGAGGGCGAGTGAGGGAGAGAGAATAGGGGGGTGTTTAGTTACCCCAAAATCCAAACTTTGGCACTATGCAAAAAGAAGATTTCCCGTCACATTAAACTTGCGGTACATGCATGGAGTACTAAATGTTGACGAAATCAAAAACTAATTACACAGTTTGGTTGTACTTTATGAGACGAACGTTTTGAGCCTAATTAGTCAACGATTGGACAATTATCACCAAATACAAACGAAATGCTACAGGGCGCTGCAGGGCGCTACAGTGATTTTGCCGCTACCGATTCCGGGCAACTAAACGAGGGCTAGGGCGAGTGAGGAGGTGGGCATCGGGTGAAGTGTGCGTCGTACAGCGTCGGGTGCGGAGGCGGCGTTGGGTGCGGCTAAAGGCACGGAGAGGGTGGGAGTTTGATTGGAGCAGTGAAAACCAAAGTGTTATATATATAGAAGCACGATATTGGGCCTCGCCTGGCCTGTTGTGCGTTGACCTTTTTTGGAGGCGGACCTTATAGTGTGTCCGTCTCAAAATAGATTTATGGAGGCGGACACCTTAAGACGGCCATCTCCAAAAATAGGTCATTTTTGGAGGCGGTTATCTTAAGGCGGCCGCTTCCGTAAATCGATTTATGGAGGCGGGTAAACATGACCGACTCCCAACATTTTATGAGGCGGTTGGATTTTGTGCCCGCCTCTGTTAATGTTTTGGCACCGTCTTCTAAAATCATTTGTGCAGTAGTAGTATTCATAATTGAATAAAATTAAAAGTATATTATTTTTTAACATGAAAAAGTACATAATAAGATACGTTATTTTTAATTCGATGAATGTATCCACGACAGCAGGGCTAGCTTAATTACTAAATTAGGCCTCTCTAAAGCAAATGCGGATTAGCTAGCTTTATTAACATTTGGGAAAAGGTCATGGGCGAGAGATCGATGCATGCATGCAGCTGTCAATGCGGACAACAACAGTACAGCTAGCTGTGCGCGCGCGGTGCTCCTTGATCCGCGCCGTGGGCGGCAGCGGTGCCTGCATCCGCGCCGGGCAGTCCCCGCTCGGGTTCCACCAGCTGGCCGCGGTAGACGCCCCTGGAGCGGCGACGGGCTGGCGGCGTCTTGGCTCCGTCTCCGAACGGCGCCGGACCAGCCCCAGACGGGCACACATCACGAGGTGGCACCGGATACGGCGATGACGGGCTGCCCATGGAGTCGGGTCCTCGTCCAGTCGTCCATGGCGTGGTGGTCGCGTGACCCGGCCTGATTTTTTATTTCGATTCAATTAGACGAAACGATGTGTGCTTGAGTGAATGGAAAGGGCGTTTTGGACATTTTGCGTATCTGAGATATTAGGCAAAGAAAGGACGTTTTGGACATTTTGCGCATCTAAGGATGGTGGGAGGCCTAACGGTGAAAGCTAACAAATTGGACGGAAAGGCCACAGAATAAACAAAAATAATTTTGAGGGTAGATAAACGTTTTGGACATTTTGCGCATCTAAGGATGGTGGGAGGCCTAACGGTGAAAGCTAACAAATTGGACGGAAAGGCCACAGAATAAACAAAAATAATTTTGAGGCTGGATAAGTTCGAAGAAGAAAAGGTCACACAAGAAAGAGATAATTTTTTAAAGGCCACGCAAGTAATTCTTCCAAAAAAACACTTTGATAGCCTCCTGAGCCAAAGCGCGGAAAGAAGCCTTACCGAGTAGGCCCTTGTCCGGGCCTAGCCCATTTGGGTGTGTATAGTTTTCTGATCAACTTCTAGCCTGGCTAGAACAAGGAGAAGCCTTACCGAGTATGCCCTCGTCTAGGCTTAGCTCATTTGGGTGTCTTTGGTTTCTTGACCAACTTCTAGCCTGGCTAGAATTTTAGCCTGCTCCCACCAAGCTCACCCCTGTTTGTTTGGTTGTCTATACTATGTTAGCCTATCTAGCCCTAGGGTTTGTTTTGATATAGTCATCTCTTCTCTGAATTGGTGAGATTACCCCTTTGAGGTATTTTGTCGAAATGATGTATATGGGATGCAGTCCACTCCAATACAATCGTACATGTCGCAGAGGGAACGAAATGGATCCTGGCCTAGAGGCAAAGGTAACTTGGGATTGGGTATTTGCAGTTTGTGGTGAAGATTCAATCTTTGAATCCAGGGACTAAAATTTAGTAGATATCAAATCGAATATTTAGATACTAATTATAAAGACTCAACATGAGCCTCTAATTAAGCTTAATAGATTTGTCTCGTAAATTAATCTCAATCTATGCAATTAGTTTTATAATTACTCTGCGTTTAATATTTCAAATTAGTGTCAAACATCCAATATGACATGAACTAAATTTTAGTAGGGGAACCCAACATGAACCACGTGGCAAATGCCTTGCCGCGGCGCTAGGCACAAATAACTGGTAATCTTGGAAGAATGGACAGATTCATTCATTATTATTGTCTAAAAGGAGCATCAGAACAACAAACACAAAAATATACATTCTGTAATCGCCTATGAAAAGATTATCTATAGTAGGTACAACCTGAGCCCTATTCTTTCTGTTTGAAGTAGGTGAAACATCAGAATTCACAGCCCACTATGATAATATACAACATGGGCCTCACCACTCTTTGCTTGTACGAAAAAGATCTGCGAGAAGAAGGGGAAGGTATCACAGTGTTGAACAGATAATAGT
This sequence comes from Miscanthus floridulus, assembly GCF_019320115.1. Taxonomy (NCBI): domain Eukaryota; kingdom Viridiplantae; phylum Streptophyta; class Magnoliopsida; order Poales; family Poaceae; genus Miscanthus; species Miscanthus floridulus. The sequence continues at coordinate 78,362,092 of NC_089583.1, forward strand.
GTCTTTGCTTGTACGAAAAAGATCTGCGAGAAAAAGGGGAAGGTATCACAGTGTTGAACAGATAATAGTGAGTTCACTGAGTAACTACGAAACATGCCATTGCATAGAGGTTTAGATGGGTTCAGACCTCATATTGCATAGAAGCAAGAACTAAACAGGAAGGTTCTGTGAACTGTAAAGCAACAATGTATCATTTATATACCTTATTAGACGGTCCCTTTCAATGAGAATAGAGGTTTCATGGACTTATGGTGCTAGCAGCTGTAAAAGCTTGTTGTGACACTATTTACGTAGGCAAGCTAATTTGTGTTTCTTTGTTTCAATTAGCAGAACCATTTAAGTATGGTATGTAGAGGAGGTGGCGCATATCAGTGTTCATTGTCAGGTGCTTTAGTACAAAGCATTATCGAAACTTCATGTGCTCCACATAACACTGAAGCATAGTTCCGCTAGGCGCTCGCCTAGGCGCGACTAGGCGCGACTAGGCTCTAGTCGGAGGGTGTCCGCCTCGCCTATGGGGGTAGGCGGACCCCTAGGCGGCGGCGGTGGTGGTGGAGGAGCGTCTGGCGGAGGTCGTCGGTGGGGGAGGAGGAGCTGCGAGCGGCGGCGGGCGCTCGCGCGGGCTTGCGCGGGCGGCGGTGGTGGTGGAGGAGCGCCTGGCGGAGGTCGTCGGTGGGGGAGGAGGAGCTGCGAGCGGCGGCGGGCGCTCGCGCGGGCTTGCGCGGGCGGCGGCGGGCGCGTGCGCGGGCGGCGGGCGCTCGCGCGGGCTTGCGCGGGCGGCAGGCGCTCGGGTGGGCGCAGGCGCGGGCGGCGGCGGTGTGGGAGGAGGCGTGGAGAAGGTGCGCTGGGCCGTTTTTAACGGTGGATAAGTTGGGTTGGGCCGTTTTTATGGGCCTTTCTTCTCTTTTCTCCCTGTTCCATGACCATTGGTCTTCTATTTTTTCTTTTCTTTTAAGTACTTAAGTATGTATTAATAAATTTAAGTATGTATTGGAAAACGCCTAGGAAAACGCCTAGGAACGCCTAGGCGCGATTAATCCCGCCTAGGCGCTAGGCTGAGGGTCAGCGCCTAGATTCCGCCTAGCGCCTAGCTGAACTTTGCACTGAAGACAGCATTGCAGGTCAAATGCAAAGTATTCATAGCTTGAAGACTAAATGTAACCAAGTTACCATCATGCATAAATAATAATTAGGTAATTTGGATGCCTCAATCTCATCGGTTAGAGTGGTTGCATTAGGAAAAAAAATTATACAGTTTGTACTGAACTACTGATGCAATGAGATGAAGAGCTTTTTTTTCTGTACGGAAGCATAATGAACCTGGAGATGATATGGATTGTTTCACTCAAGATGGCAATGGTTGTCTTAGTTGAGTTGTCAGCTACTCCAGCCCCAATAGCCATGTAAAGAACTAAAATACATAGGTATACTACACCTTTGAACAATATGTAATTTACTAATTGGGCCACTTAAAAATTGTGCCATAGTATAGTTTTGTATAAGATTCGTTGAATTTATAAAATAGAGTGGAATTGGTGACATCACAGGATCATATCACTTCAATGAAGTAGGTCTACCTTTTTAAGAGCATATGTTGTGGTGGTACAATTCCATTTTCTTCAAATTTGAGATAGAAGCCTTCCTACTACACAATAAAAGTAGAGGTAATAATCTGATCAGCTGCCAAAAATAATTTAGTCGTACAACATGAACAATGCTCCATATTTCAACATGAAACTGTTTCTCTTCTATATTAGCACAACATTCAGAAGGTCCAGTTTGGTGCTGAAAGAGCTGAACTCAACATTCAGACAGGCATGAAGCTATTTCTCTAGTCACTGAGTTTTAATAGTTTGAAACAATTAGAATGTACTGTAAAGATTTCTGTTTTTTTTATTCTGAAATTTGAACATTGAAGCGAAGCAACAGAGGTGCACTATTTAAATTGTAGAATGAAATACCTGCTGATCTGTCAGGCAACAAGGACATAGAATGAAGCCATAGAACTGCTATAGTAAAAGGGAGCCCATTTGGTAACAATTAGTGACAGGAATAGCAATACAAATGCAGTAGTAACGCAAGCCCAACGCCGTTCTCAAGACTCTGCGTCAGTATATAAAACAACAACAAATGATTTAGAGAGAATAGTAATCGACGCTCTTAGTTTATCACTGAAAACTGAAAAGGAAAAAGGAATTGATTTGGTGAACAAATCCTTACCTTCCTGAATGGAAAGAGTGAACCTAGCAAGTTTCTTATCAGGCAATTTCACATCACCATATTTGTTGTCATAAGGCTAAATTTACAGCAGTCCATATCCCATCTTGAAGACCCTGCCGGTCACCCGCTTTACAGTGGCATAAATCCATATTGAGGGATTCCTGAAAAGGTGAACTGCCTCAGTTTTCGGAACAGTAAGAATGGCTACATTTACATGCAAAAGAGGACATGAAAACAGGAAGTTCGACTATTAAGCAAATTCTGCATCCGATTAGGATCACCTTGTTGAGTACACTGAGCACATAGGGCTGCAACTCTTTTGTCCTATAGGCACCAACACCAAGATTGAGGTTCGGGTCATTTTTATCCCCTTTTAAAGCCTGTAAAACCCCAAGATTTGGGGCTGGAGGAGCCATTGGCACTCCTTGAAATCGAGGAACAGGTTCCAATGCAAGTTGTTAGGAATCGATTCATTACAGGTACAACAAAAACTGTAAAAAAAAGCACTGGGACGAGGAGGGAGAGGGAGAGGAAAGGGAGCCGGACAGAGGCGGCAAAGACGAGGGGAGGTGCACCGTTAGCGGTGTTGCCGGTCGACACCAGGGCCGGTCGCCGAGTACAGGCACCGTTGGGGAGAGGAAGAGGTGGTGCGCCTTCGCCACCTGGGCAAACTGCAAGCAAGGCCGACCGCGGAGCGTATCCACGAGTGCTAGAGAGGGAGAGGCGACGCGCCGAACAGTTCCGCCAGCAGGGCCAGCCAGCGAGCAAATCCGACGTCAGCCCACCCGGGGCAGCCGCCGAGGCGGCGCGCCGAGCAAGTTGACGACCAGGGACGGCCATGGAGCACACCAGGACTGGGGACAGGAAGAGGCGACGAAGAAGGGGCCTAGGCAGGGGTTGGCACGCGCCATCAGAGGCCGGCGGCGCAGGCCGAGGCGCCGCGTCGATGGGAGGAGAGCAGCCGCTGTGGAGGGCGCGTAGGGGATACGGAGGCAGGTGCAACAACCGGTGGGGGAGGGGAAGCGTCGGGAGGAGGGGAAGCGTCGGGAAGGGGAAAGAAGCTTCGAGCGAGCAGCGGGAGCGGCGCGGTGGAGGAAGGCTGAAGGGATACGGCGTCGGGGGTGCGGGCGGGGCTTTTCTGAAAGGTTCCTGCGGCTGCTGCTGTGGTGGCCGTCGATCGTGAATCGAAGGGATAATAAGGGGCGACGTGGCTGCGTGTGGAATCAGAAAATGTAGTGTAGGAATAGGGGTAAAATAAAATAATGGTAGATACTTAAAAGAGGTTTTGAGTTACATGTTGTAAGGGCAAACTACTGGAAGAAGGAAAATACGGTAGGAAGAGCCGGAAGAACAGGCAGGAATGGCGCGATGGCCGGATTTACTCAGAAACAAAGTATAGTTTTGTGTTTTTCATCCCTGTCCTCCCCTCTGTCCTCACTGCTACTTAATACATTTGTTAAGCTTACCACATTGGGCCAACAATTCTTGTATTGGGTCGGCGCATTCTCTTGGGCCGATCAGCCCGAGCAGCCTCCTCTTCAGCTTCCGGCGCGTCGTCCTCAGCCAGTCACCGGCACAGGAAGTCAGAACCAGCATGTCCCCATGCTGGTGCTCGCGGAAACTGTTGGTGAAGTTGCTCGAGCGGCTCCCAAGTAGACAGCTCCGGAGGTGAATGTGACCACTGGATAAGACCTTGTGCTACAAGGTGAGGCCCGGATGTCTAGCGTCGTTGCAGCACGCGAAGCGGAAACTGAAACGGCAGCAAGTCAGAAGGTAGTGATGGTGATACCTGCTGATGGCCTGGAGACGAACATAGCTGCGAGACGTGGAAGACCGAATGGACAGCAGCGCCTGGTGGAAGTAGCAGCTTGTCTGCAACTGGACCAATCTTTTGAATGACTTGAAATGGTCCAAAGAACTTGAAAGATAACTTGTTGTTGGAGCGGTGGAACAGTGATGATTGGATATAGGGCTGAAGCTTCAAGAACACCATGTCACCCACAGAGAACTGACGCTCAGAACGGCCTTTATCAGCTTGCTGTTTCCAGCACGGAGCAAGTGTTGCTTGACAACAGCATGCATGAACTCGCGATCAGCCATCCACTTGTGAAGATCAGGTACTGGAGCCACCTCATCCAAGTTCACCGACAGCAGTCGTGGAGGAAAACCATATAAGACCTCAAAGGGGAACGGCCCAGCGCGGAATGTGTAGAGGTATTATACCAGAATTCAACGAGTGCTAACCATCGACTCCACTGAGCTGGGCAAGTGTGCACAAAGCAGCAAAGAAATGTTTCGACACACTGGTTGACACGTTCTGTCTAGCCGTTCGTCTGAGGATGGTATGCTGAGCTGAACTGAAGCTCGGAACCGGCTGCCTTGAACAGATATTTCTAGAAGTTACTTGTAAAGATGCAGTCACGGTCTAAGACAATGGCTCGAGGAAGACCATGAAGGCGATACACTTGGTCCATGAAGATCTTGGCCACAGAAGCTGCTGTAAAGGGATGACGTAGGGAAATAAAGTGTGCAAACTTGGAGAATTTATCCACCACGACTAAGATGGCATTGTAGGGACCAGACTGTGGCAACCCCTCGATGAAATCCATCATGATCACTTCCTAGGAGGCAGACGGCATAGGAAATGGCTGCAAGAGACCTGGGTAGCGTGATCTGTCTAGCTTAGCTTGCAAACACACAGTACAGGATTGAACATAAGCCCAAATGTCTGATTTCATTCCAGGCCAGAAGAACAAAGATTTAATTTTACTGTAGGTTGCTGAAGCTCCTGAGTGACCACCCAAAGGACTGCTATGCAGTGTAGTCATGATTTTAAGCTGCATGGGCTTATTGGAGCCGAGCCACAGACGGTTCTTGTATCTAATGATGCCTTGGACCAAAGAGAATGGAGGGTGGCTGTCTGGACTGGTAACCAACTGAGATAACAAAGCCATAGCAGCTTGATCAGAGTTGTATCCCTGAACCACTTCATCGAGCCAAGTGTTGGAGACTGAAGATATAGCATAGCTCTGGGTTGTGGGCACACGGCGGGATAGAGCATCTGCCACACTGTTCTCTGAGCCTTTCTTATACAGGATCTTGTACCATAACCCGAGCAACTTGGAGAAGACCTTCTGTTGCCATGTAGTATGGAGCCGCTGTTCATTAAGATGGACCAAGCTGCGATGATCAGTGTGAATGAAGAATTCGCCCTGGAGCAAGTAGTGACGCCACTATTGGACAACCAGCAAGATAGCGAGATATTCCTTCTCATAGACAGACAACCCTTGATTCTGGGGACTTAAAGCCTTACTGATGAATGCTATGGGATGCCCATTCTGCTGTAAAATGGCTCCAATCCCTGTACCCGAAGCATCTGTTTCAATGTGGAAGGGTGAAGAGAAATCCGGCAATGCCAAGACAGGGGTCGTACAAAGAGCCTGTTTCAGGACCGAAAAGGCAGAGTCATGGGCTGAAGTCCAAATGAACAACTGGTCTTTCTTCAAGAGATCGGTTAGAGGCTTGGCAATAATGCCGAAATGACGCACAAACTTGCGGTAATAGCCGGCAAGGCCCAGAAAACCACGGAGCTCTCGAACTGAAGATGGAACTGGCCATTCAAGGATGGCTTGTACCTTTGCTAGGTCCGTGGAAAGACCTTGGCTGCTGATGATATGATCCAAGTAGGAGATGGACTCCCGAGCGAAGGTGCATTTGGATACCTTGAGCTTCCACTGATCAGTGCGTAACCACTGAAACACTTGGCGTAGATGATCAACATGAGCTTCAAAAGTGGGGCTGTAGATGAGGATATCATCGAAGAAAACCAACACAAAGCAGCGCAAACCCGGAGCCAAAGTACCATTCATTGCGCCTTGAAATGTGCCTGGCGCACCGGTAAGACCGAATGCCATCACTCTAAACTCGTACTGACCCAGGTGAGTCTGGAAAGTGGTCTTGAATTCTTCATCGAGCTGCAAAAGTATTTGGTGGAAACCAGCTCGAAGATCCAATGTTGAGAACCACTTAGCTTGGGCGAGCTCATCCATCAACTGGTCAAACACTGGCACATGAAACTTAGACTTTCTGGTCAGTGCATTGAGATGTCTGAAATCAACACAAAAGCAGTAGGAGCCATCTTTCTTTTTGACAAGCAGTATCGAGGAGGAGAAAGAACTAGAGCTCGACTGAATGAGTCCTTGTGACAACATCTCCTGAACCTGTGCTTCGATTTCATCTTTCAATTTGGGCGGGTACCGATAAGGCCGGATGAAAACAGGTTGAGCACCAGGCAACAGCGGGATCTCATGGTTACAAGCACGGGAAGGAGGAAGAGATGTTGGTGGCTAGAACAAGATAGAAAACTCTTCAATTAACTGACTGATTGGAGCTGGAACCGTGATGGCATCCTGATTTGAAGACAGAATAGGCTCTGTATGTTCAAGTTGCAACAGTAGCTGATCTGGTTCATCAGGAAGTATACCTTGTAACACCTGAGTCTGACCATTGTATGGAATTGCCAACCACTTCAAGGCCCAGTGAACTTGCATTGGACTATAGGACTCCAGCCAATCCATGCCCAGAATGGCATCAAAGTTACCCAAAGGTAGTACCCGGAAATCAGTTCTAAAGGAGCAGGATCCCACTGTCCACTGAACTTGGCGAAGCAGCAAGGAGCTCTGTAAGACACCACCACCACCAACTTGCACACAGCTAGCAACAGATACTGAATTGAGGTGATGTAACTGAATAGCTGTAGTGTCACTAATAAAGGAAGATGAACTCCCTGAATCCACCAGAATATGAACTGGAATACCTGACATAGATCCTAATAGCCGGATAGTGCGAGCAGCAGGAACCCCAGACACAGCTGACTTGGAGATGACTAGAAACACTTGCTCAGTTAGTTGATCATCAGAGGTGTCTGCAGCTGGCACCACCTCAGGATCTAGTGACTCCCACAGAGCTTCAACCGCATGCAATACCTCTGGTGCGCACCGGTGATCCTTACTCCACTTGGCGTTGCACTTATAGCATAAGCCTAGGGCTCGACGGTATGCTTTGACAGCAGCCAGAGCACCAGTTGCCGAAGATGTTACCATGGGCTCGGCAGCTGCAGGCTTCGCCACAGGCTTCTCGACGCGAGGCGGAGGTGGTGGTAGCGACAGCGTGGTCCGTGGTGTAGGTTTCTGAGACCACTCAACCGGTGCCGACGAACGGAACGAGGACTGGGCGCCCGATTGGCCGGCCACCTCCTCCTACACAAGAGCCATGCAAATAGCAGCATCGAGTGTTTGGGGCCTAGAAACCAGAATCATAGCTTTGAGGTCGGGCTTAAGGCCATCGATAAATCTCATGGTATAAAACAGGGGATCAGTAGAAGCAAAATAGGACTTGAGGCGATCGATTAAGATGGAGAAACGCTCAACATAATCCGACACCGTAGAAGTTTGTTTGATGTGGAACAATTGGCGAATTAATGCTTCCTTCTGGTCGCGATCAAAACGATCGTGCAAGGCTTGACAGAAGGAGGTCCAATTGGCAGTAGCTGGAGTGTTTTCGATGGATTCATACCAACCTACAGCAGCACCTTCCACATACATGGTGGCGACGCTAACCCAAAGGGTGGGATCTACGGCGTACATGGTGAAGTATCGTTCACGGCGAGAGCGCCAGAGGCGTGGGTTTTCGCCATCGAACTTAGAAAATGGAAGCTTAGGGAGGTGTTGCAGGTCATTGGTATCATGAGGAGTTGGGTGGCGAGGAGTCGAAAATGGTGGACGAGGAGGTATGTAGAGTGGAGGGGGACGAGGTGGATGCGGAGAAGGGTGCGGATGCGGAGGAAGGTGCGGAGAAGAAAACGGTGGAGCAGGTGGCCGGTGCGGAAGCTGTGGTGTCGAGCACGGATGAAGGGGAGGAGGAGGAGGATCTGATTGCGTACCCATGACCGGGACGTGAGTCCAGACCGCCCCGGTCCCGAACCCACCATCCCGGTGAGACGTTGCATCGCCGTGCCCACTGGGCGCAGAGGAAGAAGAGGCGACGACGGTAGGCCATTGAGGCAAAACGTCGAACACCTTAGAGTCGTGACCCTGGGAGAGCTTCTGCATCTCGAGTCGCAGGTCGTCGACGAGCGCCTCCATCTCGGGGCGCCAAGTACCGAGGTCCATGGCGGCCACCTCGAGGGCGGTGACACGGTCGTCGCGCTCGTCTTGGAGGGAATCGATGCGGACGGCCTCCAAATCGGCGACGCGGCGGCCGATGGTGTACGCCGTGTCGGCGCCAGCGAGCTCAAGGGAGTCGAGGCGTTTGTCGACGGCGGCGTCGCGGGCGGAGCGGCTAAGCTCGAGATCGGCGAAGCGCCGCTCCCACTGCTCATTGTGCTCGTCGAAACGACGGCCGAACTCCTCCTTCGACTTCTGGATCTCCTCCAGGACCAACTTGAGATTCGGCTCCATGGCGCCCCGGGAGCGTTGCAGACGGGTAAAGTGGGTATGAGGGGGATCGGAGGCTAGGACTCGAACCGAAATCTGATACCAAATTGTAAGGCAAAACTACTGGAAGAAGGAAAATACAGTAGGAAGAGCCAGAAGAACAGGCAGGAACGGCGCGATGGCCGGATTTACTTAGAAACAAAGTATAGTTTTGTGTTTTTCATCCCTGTCCTCCCCTCTGTCCTTACTGCTACTTAATACATTTGTTAAGCTTGCCACATTGGGCCAACAATTCTTGTATTGGGGCGGCGCATTCTCTTGGGCCGATCAGCCCGAGCAGCCTCCTCTTCAGCTTCCGGCTCGTCGTCCTCAGCAGTCACCGGCACAGGAAGTGGCAGGCTGCTAACACATGTTCTGGGCTACACACTTCATTATTTATTGTCAAAAAACATTAGTGCTGATATGTATGGTAGGCTTGACTACTGTTTAGAAGATTTGTTGGCAGTGGTTGACAGTGATTTACTTGGAGATGTTGCAGAAAAACTTTGCCTCCAAAATGAAAGAGACAAAGAAGAGAATGTCATTTGAGACTCTTAAGCTGATTGCTCAAAGTATTACATTCAGGACAGATTTACTGAAGAAGACAATCTCACCTGTTTCTTTACATCTTCAGAAGCAACTTACTCCAAGGTTGAAAACCAGACTTGAGATGATGCTACACAAAACAGAGCCTTAGGGATTGAGTGCAACCCATCTACTGAAACATCAAACCTGTTTATCTTTGTGTATTGTCTTATTGAGGATACTATTACAGGAAGTAGATCTGAATGCAAAGAGAATTCTTATCAAGCTAGACAAGGAAGATGAACAACTCGTGAAGATGTTGGATCCTTTTGTTGACCTTCTGCGAAAGTGTATGAGCTGCACGGAGATTCAGAAACAGTTCAGCACAAGCACACCATCCGTCTCCTCCCCTGCTCGAGTAAGCAGCAGGCAGCAGCAGGTCACCACCGCGCTGCTCCCCTTCGGGGCCGAGCAGTACGACGACGACGACCGGCCGGAGCGAAAGCAAGCCATTCGGGGAGACTGTTGACCAGCACGCCGGCCGGGTCCAGGATGGTGTGCCGTACGGACCGCACACGCACAAGTTCTCGGAGCCGACGCGGTCGATGGCATTGCAGACCTCCATCATCTTGAGCATGTACTTGAGGATCCCGTCCTGCGCGCGCGACATCTTCTTGCACCGCGCCTGCTCCTGCGACTGCCGCTGCCTGCTGCTGCTGGCCTCGTGCTTTCGGAGCCGCCGGAGCCGGCGGAAGGGCGGCCGCTCTGCTGCTGCTGCTCCTTGAGGCGCCGGAGAGGAGGGTGGAGGAGCAGAGCTTTGTTGGCGAAGTGGAAGGAGAGGGAACGGGGCAGGGACGGGTGGGACAGGACGGTGGCGTAGAGGAAGAAGGCGAGCCCCGGCTCCGCGTCCGCTTCGCGGCGTCCTCCGACTCCGGCGGCGGGTACGCCGGCACCACCTCCGCGGGGAGCGGCGGTGGCGAGTGGGCCGGCATTCGGCGGCGGCCTCGTGCGCGTGCGGCTGGCCGGCTGGCATCTCGAGGCGCGCGGAGGGATTGGGTGACGGGACCGTGACGGGTTGGGCGGAGCGAGGCGAGGAACGCGGCCACTTGCGAGCTGCGGGCGGTGGTCCGTTGTCGATTGCGGAGGAGCACCGCACAGTCACCTTCAACATGGCGGCGCGCGTGATGGGCGGAGGAGGCGAGCACGGGTGGTGACGAGATTCGGGACCGTGGCTTAGCCAAGCCTGGCTCAAGAGAACGATCATCCCCTGCGTTTTTCTGCAGGCAGGCCAGAGGGTGGTGGTCGGTGGCTTGCCAGAGCCTGGCTACGGGCTTCGAACAGGCAATCAAACAGCTCGAAAAAGATTTCCTGAAGCCTAGTTAGAGGTTAACCATCCCATCAAACATGTCTTTTCTGGCTTCGTTTCTGACCGGCAGAGGTGAAAACGGTATGAATATTTTTTCAACCATATTCGAGAACGAATCCGTTTAGAGGAGTTCAGATATGTCCGTATCCGAGTTAGGATATTCAACTTTCGATACCGTATTCATATCTGAAATATCAAATCACGTATTTACGATGTCAACATCAATCATATTCTATGGTTGACAATATCCGTATTCGGATCCGAATTTGGATAAAAATATGAAAACAAATATAATATGAGTGATATATGTTCGTATCCGATCCGTTTTGGAAAAAGTCTTCGTAACCCTCTGACTAACCCCTGACCTTTAAAACCAGGTATTTAGCCCCCTCATCTTTATAAAACCGTTCAAATAACACCTTCAAGTGGTTTTGCATAGTGATTTTGCCACGCTGGCTCGCTGAGGTGGACTTTGATGCTGACATGGATGATTGACAAGTGGGGTCCGATGGTAAGTGGGTAGGTCTCCTTCCCTTACGCTCGCCGCATCCCATGCCCGCGACGGCGGCACCGCATCCCATGCTTGTGACGGCCGCGCCGCGCCCTGTGCCCACGCTGGCTGGCCACTCGCCACGCCGCCCTCCGCGTTGGCAGTGCACGCACACAGCGTTGACCGCGAGCTCGAGCAGCCGGCCGCATCCCATGTCCACGACGGCTCCGCACGCCACCAACGGGACCAACGCGGAGAAGTTAGCGCGCGAGCTGGCCAAGGAGCATGCCTGGAGCCGGAGGAAGCTGCAGCAGCTCCGATCGATCCAATTGCAAATGAATCTTTACGAACGACAGGTATGTACGAACGCCGAGGCTTCACCGATCTCGTCGCAGTGTTCGTCCATTTGTGCAAGCTGTGTCACTGTGGTCCTGTTTAGTTCCCTCCTAAAATGCTAAATTTTTCAAGATTTTCCGTCACATCGAATCTTTGACACATGTATGAAGCATTAAATATAAATAAAAAATAAAACTAATTACACAGTTTAGATGAAATCTACGAGACAAATATTTTAAGGCTAATTAGACTATAATTAAACACTAATTACCAAATAACAACAAAAACGCTACAGTGTCGTTTTGCCAAAAATTTCGGCAACCAAACTGACCCTGTGCCCGGTGGACGAGGATGGAGGATGAGCGACAGCCACCTGCCAGACGGATTGTCAGATCATCGTAACCAGCCAGCATGGATTGTCAGACGGAACGGAACTGTGAATCAGGCTGACAGGTGGGCCTGGATGCCACATCCAGCATGGATTGTCAGAACAGCCAGCCCACCTTCCAATACCAGCTCAGATGGTTATTTGACCCATTTTATAAAGTTTAGTGTGCAGTACTCCCTCTGTTCTAAAATATCTGTCCCTTTCGCTTCTCGATAAATAATTTTAACAAAATATATATTAAAAATATTAATATTTATGATACATAATTAATATCTTTGGAAAGATTTTTGAATCTAGTTTTTTAATAAATTTATTTGGAGATATAAATGTTACTAGTATTTTCTATAAATCAAGTCAAACTTGTAGCACGAAAATCAGAAACGACGAATAAATCAGGACAGGGGAGTACTTGGTTTTATAGTAAAAGCCGTTATATAGATCACACCCGATAGGTCAGGGTTAGGTTGACTTTTTCGATCTGTTTTCGTCCATAGTGACTGGGCGCATGATTGCTAACAGAGTGGGATTTTTTTTTTAATTTTAATATTTTTTGAAAACTAATTTTAAATTTAATATGGTCAGTTTTTTTTAAACTAACACTTTTTACCGCGTCTATTGCCCTTGCGCAGCCAAATGCGCCTGATGTGGCGGCGATCGAAATCGCTGACCACTGACAGGGCAGGGCCTGCCGCGCCATCGATCTCGGCGCGGCACTGTCGTACCCTGATCCGTGGCGCGGCAGTGCCGAATAAATATCGCGAGCGAGCCCCCCGCCCGCACGCACCCTTGCCCGCCCACCGCCAGCCGCACGCGCCCCGCCGCCGCACAGCGCCCGCGCCGGCCGCGCCACGAACGCCGACGTGTCAAGGCCGCCCGCTCCTAAGGTACCTTCCTCTCGATTTCATGTTATTTTGATTATTATTGTTTTAGGATAATTAGTAGTATAGGATAGTTATGGTTTTATGATTGTTATTGATTTATGATAGTTAGTGATTTAGGATAGTTAGGTTAGTGAATTTGTTTGTGATTTACGTAGGTAGTTTTTAGGTTTGAGGTTAGGATTTTTGGTTTAGGGATTGATTAGGTATTTATTATTTAGTTTATAGTTAGTTATTTAGTTAGGGATTTTGGGTATAGATACTAGTTTATAAATGTCGGTACTTACTAGTGCGTGATACGTCGATTTTGATGACTTCATGAAGATTCGTCAAATGCTTATATTTTTAGTGAAGTTGTTTATATTACTAGTGCGTGATATGTCTGTTAATTTTACTTTGAATGTATACATGTGCTTTCATATTAAATAACAAGTAGTTCAAATTTTGTAATGCTACATAATGTTAATTTGAATTTTGTTAATTTAAATACTCTAACGCTTTGTTTATCAATTTGTAATAGGATGTTTCCTCCCACGCAGCACCCGTTGTACCCCATTCTTGAGGTGGAGTACGACGACCAGCACCGAGCACATATCTTGAGTGACAACGACGCAGAGGTGACCTTGGCTACTTTGAGGCCCCGCATGCACACCAGAGCGCACCAGTGGGACGAGCGTTATGCGCTGTACATACGGCGTGCCGGCTTTCTCGAGCTTGTTCGTGTTGTCAACCACGGTCTTCCGCCCCTTGACCCAGTACTACTTACTGCAGCTGTAGACAGGTGCGAGTGCATTCTTTGTACGTAAACTTTTTTGTAACAAATTTGAGGCAACTAACAGTCATTCTATTCTTATAACAGGTGGAGGCCTGAGACCTACACGTTCCACCTACCTTGTGGCGAGATAACCTTGACCATGCAGGACGTGAAGGCTATTTTTGGTCTTCGGTTGGGGGGACTTCCAGTGACAGAAATAGTTGACAACGATCACTGGAGGGAGCTGGTGGCTCAGTTTATTGGCTTTCTTCCACCGGACGACGAGGCTTCCAAGAAAAATAAGTAAGAAATTGAAGCCTATTTAATACTTGCATTGCTTTCCTGCAGCCACCGGGTCTCATGTTCTTTGGTAAATTTCAGGAAAACTTCCGGTGTTTCATCGTCCTGGATCACGGAGCGCTTTAATTACTTAGACCCATAGGCTGAGGTGACTCAGATCGACAGGTTCGCTCAAGTGTGGCTCTAGCACTTTCTTGGTGCTTTCCTCTTCCTAGATGCCTCGGGCAACACCATCAACTGAATCTTCCTTGACATACTACATCAGCCATAGGAGAACATAGCGGCGTACAGCTGGGGCAGCGCAGTCCTAGCATAGACGTATCGACAGCTATGCGTTGCCTACCATCGCACCTCAGGGTATACGAACCTTGGAGGTTGCTCGTACCTACTCCAGGTTTGGTGTTGGGAATAATGGCCTATTGGGAGGCCACTTAGTACTGGTTTACCGGTAAGTACTTTGGTTCATTATATTCTTCAATATGGTTACATATGATGAGTTTATTAATGGCTAATTCATTATCGTGTTCAATGCAGCAATGGAACGGGCAGGATACACTCCCTACAACTCTATTTATCTGGATAAAATCAGAGTTAGTTAGAGAGAATGCGAGGCACAAGTACATGGAGTACACGGACGGTCTCGACGTCCTGACACAGCACCAGGTTATGCTCTCTTTACTACCATACATGTGTCTTGTTCGATCTACACTATATCACAACCTAACTCAATTATAAAATTTTAGGTGCATTGGTGTCCTTGGGATTCTCCGGAGCTCTAGTACTATCTCAGTCCTGTCACTAGGGACAAGTCAGACGAGTATCACTGTGATGTCCCTCTTATTTTCTTCCATGTGATTGAGATTCACTTACCCATCAGGGTCTACAGACAGTTTGGAAGAATGACAGACTGCTGAAAGCTCTGGTTTGGTTTTGGTGAATTAATGAAACCCTAAGTGCCAACTTAGTTTATCAAGCGATCATAACATAGGTAGCACATTCCAAGTGGTGAAGCAAATGAAGATCATAACATGATGATGGTGATGCCATGGTGATGATCAAGTGCTCAGACTTAAAAAGAAGAAAGAGAAAAACAAAAAGCTCAAGGTAAAGGTATAAATGGTATGAGCTATTTTGTTTTGGTAATCAAGACACTTAGAGAGTGTGATCATATTTAGGTTTGATAGTTGTACTATTAAGAGGGATGAAACTCGTATCAAAATGTGGTTATCAAAGTATCACTAGATGCTCTAACTCATTGCATATGCATTTATGATCTAGTGGAGTGCTAACACCCTTAAAATGTTTGTGAAAATATGCTAACACATGTGCATAAGGTAATACACTTGGTGGTTGGCACATTTGAGCAAGGGTTAGGAACTTCACCAGCGGAGTGTCCACCCGTAGAGTGCGGACAGTCCGACGGAGCCACCAGCACCCTAGACAGAAAAGATGGAGGTCACTGTAAGTGATCGGACACTGGTCTCTGAAGGACCGGTGCGTCCAGTCAGCAGCAACAGAAAAAGCACAGCGTCGGTCATCGACTGGATGCTAGCGCTGAAACGACCAGACGCTGGCTGGCTACGTCCGGTCACACTGACATGGTCGCGCACAGAGGAGTCACCAAGTGATGGGACGCTGGGTGTGTCCGATTGAGCATGACCGAACACGTTCGGTCATGAAAAGTCATCTCTGGATGCTTACTGGAAACGACCGGACACTGGGGTTCAGCGTCCGGTCACTTTGAGCTGCAGCGTCTAGTTATCACTTGACCGTTGAGATCGGGCGATCAACATTTGAAGAGAAGAGACACGTGGCAAGCATCACGTGACCGGACGCTGAGGTCCAGCATTCGATCGATATGACTGGAGCGTCCAGTCACCCCATGTTGTGCCCAGTGAAGGGGTACAACGGCTCTATTTCGTGGGAGCTTCTATTTAAGCCCCATGGCCAGCTCAAGCTCATGTTCTTGGCTATTTGCATTGACATAGCAACCTTGTGAGCTTAGCCAAAGCCCTCCCACTTATCTCCATTATTGATTCATCATCTTTGTGAGATTGGGAGAGAATTTGAGTGCATTGCTTGAGTGTTTGCATCTAGAGGCACTTGGTGTTCGTGTTTCGCTGCGGGATTCACTTGTTACTCTTGGTAGTTGCCGCCACCTAGATGGCTTGGAGCGATGAGGATCGTCGAGCGGAGGGTGGTGATTGTCTCCGACTTCGATCGCGGTGATTGTGAGGGGTTCTTGGCCTTTCCTCGGTGGAGAGCCAAAAGGTACTCTAGTGAATTACTCATGGCTTGTGTGATCTTCATCTTATGTTGGTTATGTGGCACCCTATTGAGAGTTTGGCGTATGATGCCAATTAGCTCGTGAACCTCCAAGTGAGTGAATTGCCACAACGAGGAGTAGCTTGCCGACAAGCAAGTGAACATCGGTAAAAAACATTGTGTTCATCATTTGATTTAATTCCGAGGTGATTGGTCTTCATTGGTATTTATTCTTATGATTGATTGGCTTCTTCCTTGATACGGCGGTATAAACAAATTGCTCACTCTCATTACTTTACCGCAAACTAGTTGTCAAGCTCTTTAGTGTAGCTAGTTGTGGAAGCTTGTTAGTTTGGTTAGTGTGGCTCTTTAGTTAGCTTTTGAGAGCACACTAACTTAGTGTAGTGTCATAGCTATTGTGTAGATAGAAACTATATAAACTAGAATCATGGTAGGTGGCTTGCTTTTCAGTAGGCTAGCGCATCACTTGCTTCGCCTCATAATTGTCTAACCGGTTTGTTAAGTGTTGTTGTAGAAATTTTAATAGGCTATTCACCCTCTCTCTAGCCATTATGACCTTTCAAGTGGTATCAGAGCTGAGGTCACTGTGATTTGAGGCTTAACAACCTTTATTGTAAAAATGGCTTAAATCAACAACACCAAGAAGTCACCAATTTGATGGCACAAATTATCCATATTGGAAATCAAAGATAACCACACATATCAAGTTAATCAATAGAAAAGTGTGGAAGATGGTAGAAACCAAAATTGAGATTGGTGATCCAAAGAATCCTACTACGGCCGAAGAAGTGCTTCTCCAAAACAATGATATTACTCTAAGTGCCATTCATGATGCAATTGATGAGAGAACATTTGAGCAAATCAAGAATATTGAGATTGCTCATGAGGCTTGGAAGAAGTTGGAAGTATCATTGGAAGGCACTCAAGCCGTGAAGGGTGCAAAGGCATACATTCTCAAAGAGAAGTTTGCAAGTTTCAAGATAAAGGAGGATGAGAGTGTGCCGGAGATGTTCCATATACTTCAAGTGCTTGTTAATGATCTCAAAGCACTTGGAGAAGAGGTGAAGGACAAGGACTTCTCCCATAAGTTCTTGAGATGTTTACCTTCAAGATTTGGTACATTGGTCACTATTCTAGTGAGAAGTGGTTTGGACACCATGACACCAAACCAAGTGTTGGGAGATATAATAACGATGATACATATAGAGATGATGATGAGAAGGAAGAAAGAAGGAGAAGAAAGATCAGAAGAAGAAGAGTGTGGCATTCAAGACCACATCATCCAAGGGCAAGGCTAAGCAAGAAACATTAAGTGAAGATGATGGCTCATGGGATGATGATGATGAGAAGATGGCTCTCTTCGTCAAGAAATTTGGCAAGTTCATGATGAAGAAAGGTTATTGTGCTAGAAGAAAGAAATCTTCATCCAAGAACAAGGAAAAGTCAAGAAGGTGCTTTAAATGTGGAAGCAAAGATCATCTTGTTGCTCAATATCCATACAATAGCGACAATGATGACGACAACAAAAAGAACAAGAAGAAGGACAAGAAGAAAAAGAAAGAGAAGAAGGACAAGATGACCTTCAAGAAGAAGAAGGGTGGTTCATATGTGGTCACTTAGGATAGTGATACTTTCTCAAGTGATGATGATGATAGTGATGATGACAAGACCACCAAAAAGAATGCACTTGCAAGCATTGCAATTAATGAGAAGCCTTCTCTCTTCGACACTCCATCATGCTTCATGGCTAAGGCCACTAAGGTACAAATTTGTAGTTATGGAAGTGATGAAGAACATGATAACGAAAATGAAAATGAAAATGATAGTGATAGTGATGATGATGAACCTACCAAAGATGAATTATTTGACATGCTAGAAGATGCTAAAGAACACTTTGATATTAAGAAAAGGGAATACAAGAGCTTGAATAATGAGGTAAAAGCCCTTGATGAGCTCAAAGCAACTCATGAGAGGTTAGAGGAAGCCCATGAGAAGCTTGGCAAGGCTCATAAAAAGCTTGAAAAGGCTCATTCTTTTTTGCTTAATGAGCAAGATAAAAAGAAGCATGTTGAGTTGAGACTTGTGATGTAGGTTTAACTTGTGATATAATTGATGAATCATTATCTATGCCTATCATTGTTGCTCTCACTAACCCTTCTTGTAGTACTTCTACTTCCACCTCATCTAGTAGTGATGGTCTCACTTGTGATGCCTCACTAATGGTTGAGAATGAGAACCTCAAGAAGGAGGTCGATAAGCTCACTCACACCTTGGCTAAGGCCTATGGTGGTGAGGACCACTTGCTTATGTGCTTGGGTAGCCAAAGAGCTTCTCTCTACAAAGAGGGATTGGACTATACCCCCAAGAAAGACAAGGCAGCCTTTGCTCCTCACAAGACTAGTTTTGTGAAGAATAATGGTCAGTTTTGCACTAGTTGCAAGCAAGTTGGTCATAAAGAGCATGAATGCAAAAATAAGAGCAAAAATGCTAATGTATCCTCAATTAAGATTAATTCTTTCTATGTGCTTAGTAAGGGTACAAATAGTGTGAAGGCTAAGTTCATTAGTAAACCATGGATGGGCTCAAAGAAGAAAGCCATTTGGGTACCAAAGAGCTTAGTAACTAACCTTCAAGGACCCAAGTAAGTTTGGGTACCTAAAAAGAATTGATCTTCTTTTGTAGGTTAATTACAAAGCTGGGGGAAGGCATTGGGTTCTTGATAGTGGATGCACTCAACACATGACCGGTGGTGCAAGAATGTTCAACTCAATCAATACCAATGGCAATGATGGTTATGATAGTATTATATTTGGTGATAATGGCAAAGGCAAGGTCAAAGGGCTTGGTAAGATTGCAATATTCAATGACATGAGCATATCCAATGTGTTGCTAGTAGAGACCTTGAACTTCAATTTGCTATCCGTGGCTCAATTGTATGATCTTGGATTCAAATGCATATTTGGAGTAGATGATGTAGAGATCATAAGTATAGATGGCTCTAACTTGATCTTCAAAGGCTTTAGATATGAGAATCTATATATAGTTGATTTCAATGCTAGTGAAGCTAGATTATCTACATGCTTGTTCACTAAGTCTAGCATGGGTTGGTTATGACATAGAAGGCTTGATCATGTTGGAATAAAACAATTGAATAGATTGGTTAAGCATGACTTGGTTAAAGGCTTGAAAGATGTTGTGTTTAAAAAGGATAAGCTTTATAGCTCTTGTTAAGGCGGAAAACAAGTTGAAAACACCCATCTCAAGAAAAGCATGATGAGCACTAGTAAAGCATTTAAGTTATTGCACATGGATTTATTTGGGTCAACACAATACATTAGCATTGGTGGCACAAGGCTATACACAAGTTGAAGGTCTTGACTTTGGAGAAACATATGCCTCGGTTGCTAGATTGGAAGCTATTAGAATCTTGCTAGCCTATGTTTGTGCCCATAACATCAAGCTCTATCAAATGGATGTCAAGAGTGCATTTCTCAATGGTTACATTAATGAAGAAGTATATGTTGAGCAACCTCCTAGTTTTGAAGATGATAAGAAGCCCGACCATGTGTACAAGTTGAAGAAGGCATTGTATGACTTGAAGCAAGCACGTAGAGCATGGTATGAGAGATTGAGAGACTTCCTACTCTCTAAAGGGTTCATAATGAGTAAGGTTGACACCACTCTTTTCGTCATGAAGATTGGAAAAGACTTGTTTGTATTGCAAATCTATGTTGATGATATCATATTTAGATCAACAAATCAAGACTTTTATGATGAGTTTGGAAAGATGATGGCTAGTGAGTTTGAGATGTCTATGATTGGAGAGTTAAGTTACTTCCTTGGTATTTAAATCAAGCAATTGAAGAATGATACATTTGTGAGTCAAGGCAAGTATATCAAGGACATAATCAAGAAGTTTGGCATGAGTGATAGCAAGGCCATTAGCACACCAATAGGAACTAATAGCAACTTGGATAGTGATACAAGTGGAAATATGGTGGATCAAAAGTTGTATCGGTCTATGATTGGAAGCCTACTTTATGTGACCGCATCAAGGCCGGATGTCATGTTTAGTGTATGCATATGTGCAAGATTTTAAGCCTCACCAAAAGAAAGTCATTTGAAGGCTACAAAGAGAATATTGAGGTACTTGAAGCATACACAAAATGTTGGTTTATGGTATCCCAAAGGAGCAAAGTTTGAGCTAGTTGGTTACTCCGACTCAGATTTTACGGGATGCAAGGTTGAAAGCAAGAGTACCTTGGGCACATATCAATTGTTGGGAAGATCACTTGTTTTATGGTCATTAAAGAAGCAAAATAGTGTTGTATTATCAACTACCGAAGCCAAATACATATCCGCCGATAGTTGTTGTGCACAAATACTTTGGATGAAGGCCACTTTGAGTGACTTTGGAATCAAGTTCAAGAAAGTGCCATTGCTATGTGACAATGAGAGTACAATCAAGTTAACAAACAATCCGGTTCAACATGCAAGAATAAAGCACATTGATGTCCGCCACTATTTCATAAGAGATCACCAACAAAAAGGGGACATTTGCATTGAGAGTGTAGGCACCGAAGATCAACTTGCCGATATATTCACCAAACCATTGGATGAGAAAATGTTTTGCAAACTAAGGAATGAGTTGAACATATTGGATTTTTCAAATATGTGTTGATACACCCCAACTTATATGGCATGCCTCTCCTTTGAGCAATCCAAAGTAAAAGTTGATTGGCATGGCATACATACTTACTAAGGACATGTTTAGTGTATCTAGACATCTTTCATATTTAATAGGCTCATTAATGAAAATCAAATGAATTTGATGATTATATGGTACCACTATTGCTTCTATGCTTATTTTGATCTAATGGTAGCATATGACATGTTTGTGGGCTTGTAAACCTAGTGTTTGGTCTAGAAAATGAGCTCTAAGTGTTTAACTCAACATGGTACAAGATAACCCTTATTTGGAGGTGTGAAGAAGCTTGTCCTTGGATCAAATCGAGTTAAATATCTTTGGCAAATTATCTAGATTAAACCAAATTTGGAAATATGATCCTCACATCATTAATTGACATTGATAATCTCTACCTATCTATATTTTGAACCTTTGTGGTCATTTATGACAAAGGGGAGAAAAACAAAGATATTCGTGTACTAAGATAGTGAAAAGACAACAAAAGAGAAGAATTTAACATAGGGGGAGGAATATGACAAAGGAAAGAGATCAATTAAAATTTTGAGCACACAAATAGGGAGAGCAAGCTCATAAACTTGTATGGTGCATTTGAATGTGCATTTCATATGTTTGCTTGCATAACACAAGTTTTAAATTTCAATATCCATACTTGTGTGGTGTATGCTAGTTGTAGGTTTGAATGATAAAATGAAAAACTAGCATGCATAGGATATCTAATGATTTTATTTCCAAGTATTTCCAAGTGGTATCAAGCTAACCATGGTGCTAAGGACGGTATAATGGTGCACTCTGATTGGTAACATGCTTCAAAGGTCTATCTTTTACACCTTAGCATCATTTGGTAGATATTGTCTCCTATATTTCCTATCTAAGCATATGTGCAAGCTACAATCCAAACTCTTAGCACATATGTAGGGGGAGCAATTGCTACCATATGGGGTTCATGAAACTTATCCATATCCTTTTACACATGGTAAATATGATTGGACAAGCAACATGGATTCAATTGAATTTTAATTCATATCTTTGTGAAAGGGTTGTCATCAATTACCAAAAAGAGGGAGATTGAAAGCTCTAGTTTGGTTTTGGTGAATTGATGAAACCCTAAGTGCTAACCTAGTTTATCAAGTGATCATAACATAGGTAGCATATTCCAAGTGGTGAAGCAAATAAAGATCATGACATGATGATGGTGACGCCATGATGATGATTAAGTGCTCGGACTTGAAAAGAAGAAAGAGAAAAACAAAAGGCTCAAGGCAAAGGTATAAATGGTAGGAGCTATTTTATTTTGGTGATCAAGACACTTAGAGAGTATGATCATATTTAGGTTTAATAACCGTACTATTAAGAGGGGTGAAACTCATATCGAAATGCGGTTATCAAAGTATCACTAGATGCTCTAACTCATTGCATATGCATTTAGGATCTAGTGGAGTGCTAACACCCTTGAAAATGTTTGTGAAAATATGCTAACACATATGCATAAGGTGATACACTTGGTGGTTGGCATATTTGAGCAAGGGTTAGGAACTTCACCAGCGGAGTGTCCGCCCGTAGAATGCGGACAGTCTAATGGTGCCACCGGCACCCTAGATATAAAAGATGGAGGTCACTGTAAGTGACCGGATGCTGGTCTCTGAAGGACTGGCGCGTCCGGTCAGTAGCAGCAGAAAAAGCACAGCGTCGGTCATCGACCGGACGCTGGCTCTAAAATGATCGGACACTGGCTGGCTATGTTCGGTCACACTGACATGGTCGCGCACAGAGGAGTCGCCGAGTGACCGGACATTGGGTGTGTCCGGTCGAGCATGACCAGACACGTCCAGTCATGAAAAATCGTCTTTGGATGCTTACTAGAAACGACCGGACGCTGGGGTTCAGCGTCCGGTCACTTTAAGCTGCAGCGTCTAGTCATCACTTAACCATTGAGATCGGGCGATCAACATTTGAAGAGAAGGGATACGTGGCACACATCACATGACCGGACACTGAGGTTCAGCGTTCGGTCGATATGACCGGAGTGTCCGGTCACCCCGTGTTGTGCCCAGTGAAGAGGAACAACGTCTCTATTTTATGGGGGCTTTTATTTAAGCCCCATGGCTAGCTCAAGCTCATACTTTTGGCCATTTGCATTGACATAGCAACCTTGTGAGCTTAGCCAAAGCCCTCCCACTCATCTCCATCATTGATTTATCATCTTTATGAGATTGGGCGAGAATCTGAGTGTATTGCTTGAGTGTTTGTATCTAGAGGCACTTGGTGTTCGTGTTTCGCTGCGGGATTCACTTGTTACTCTTGGTGGTTGCCGCCACCTAGATGGCTTGGAGCAGTAAGGATCGTCGAGCAGAGGGTGGTGATTGTCTCCGGCTCCGATCGTGGTGATTGTGAGGGGTTCTTGACCTTTCCCCGGTGGAGAGCCAAAAGGTACTCTAGTGAATTGCTCGTGGCTGTGATTCTCATCTTATGTTGATTATGCGGCATCCTATTGAGGGTTTGGAGTGTGATGCCAATTAGCTCGTGAACCTCCAAGTGAGTGAATCACCACAACGAGGAGTAGCTTACCGGCAAGTAAGTGAACCTCGGTAAAAAATATTGTGTTCATTATTTAATTCCGAGGTGATTGGTCTTCAATGGTATTTATTCTTGTGATTGATTGGCTTCTTCCTTGACACGACGGTATAAAATAAATTGTTCACTCTCATTATTTTACCGCAAACTAGTTGTCAAGCTCTTTAGTGTAGCTAGTTGTGAGAGCTTGTTAGTTTAGTTAGTGTGGCTCTTTAGTTAGCTTTTGAGAGCACACTAACTTAGTGTAGTGTCATAGCTATTGTGTGGATAGAAACTATATAAACTAAAATTGTGGTAGGTGATTTGCTTTTTAGTAGGATAGCGCAACACTTATTTCACCTCATAATTGTCTAACCGGTTTGTTAAGTGTTGTTATAGAAATTTTTAATAGGCTATTCACCCCCCTCTAGCCATTAGGACCTTTTCAACTACCCACCACCGTTTTACTCCACCAACCAAGGATTGCACGGGTGTGTTATCGATTAATAACAAAGCTACAATTCAGAGGTGTGTGTGGTATAACTAACATCGTTTTGTTGCAGGTATGACCACAGGAAGAGGTACAAGACCAAGGATTGGCACGTGACACACAGTGCGCATATGCATTTGTGGCAGAACAGGGTACGACAGCCAGTCCATGCGGGTCCTCCACATGACCAGCACACCTTCGACGAGTACCTGCGGTGGCTTCATAGGTCTACGAGGACACATATCAAGCTCCGTACACTGAGGAGGCGATTGACGAGGACTCGAAGGAAGATGTCATCGAAGATGTATACGACG
This sequence comes from Miscanthus floridulus, assembly GCF_019320115.1. Taxonomy (NCBI): domain Eukaryota; kingdom Viridiplantae; phylum Streptophyta; class Magnoliopsida; order Poales; family Poaceae; genus Miscanthus; species Miscanthus floridulus. The sequence continues at coordinate 78,386,170 of NC_089583.1, forward strand.
TTACCACTAGGGAGGACACACAGCTACAGAGAGTCCCGCTTCAAAGATATATAGTAAGATACTTGAATGGTACAATTTATTATTCTTTTAGTATTAAGTATGTGTACTAAAACTGTCCAACCGCTTTTCTGTACCCAGACGACACAATTGTCAAGGATGTTCAACGAAGCAGCGTTTTGGCTTCACGAGTCTAGAGGATAGGGACCAGGCGTTCTCGTGGCTTTTGTGGAGATAAACATAAACTTGTCCGTTCTGAAAATGTTTCTTTAGTGTATATGCGTTTGGGAAATGCACTAACTTTAACGTCTATTTATGCAGAAGGTGAAGAAGAGCTGCAGGAAGCTAGCTCAGAAGCTGAGCTGCATGGACACTCCTTACGAGGAACCGCCACTCCCGGTGCGGTCGGGTGGCACGTCTTCAGCCTCTTTGAGGACACCAGCCGGCTCTTCTCAGCCAATGATAGGTGCCACTTCTGCGGTACGTACACCACCACATCATAGCGCTGGGAAGGACCCTGCAACCGAGGACGACGATGACGACGACGACAACCCCCCGAGCTTCCGCTGACAGCACGACCAGTGGGACGATTAGCCGTAGAACGAGATCGGTATGTGTCAGCTAGGTGGTGCCCCGCTTAGTACCCAAGGAGCCTCGCAGATACTAACAAAGGTAGTTTCTTTAAATACGTATGCTCCATGAACTAACGATCATAAAGAATTATAAGTAATCATGCGTATCATATACTTGCAGGGTACGAGCCGTACGCACCGTCGACGCGACCATACCGACGTTGGTTACACTCCCAATGTGTTGCCAATAAATTCGAAGATACAGAGGCGTCCGAGGGATCCTTACACTCCTGGGTCTTAGTTTGTTAGGTCAAACGAATATTGACATCCGAAACTTGTGGGGTTATTTGGTTATGTTATGTCAAACTTATGTCAAACCAATGAAAATGTTATGTGGTCAACTTGTGCACGGACTTTATTTATTTGCTTCATATTCGTTTCTATGCGTCGCGGCAGCACTGCCCGCGAGATTAAGTAGCAACTAGTTTGGGAACCGGCAGTCCCGTATCTCGACGCCGGTGGCTGGCGTCTTGTGCGAGGGGTCGAGAAAGCCGGGGTCCATAGTCGCGTCGCCGTCGATCCTACAATATGGGGCAAAAAAAAATATAAGAAATAAGTTTCCTTAAAAAAATATTCGTTTCAATCATATCCAATTTTTCGTCAAGCACTACTTAGAATAACTCCCACTATCGGCGCGACGCGTTCCGATTAAACCGTCCAGGTACCGCCGGGCGCGGCGGTCAGGTGGGCTTGCTGCTCGGGCAGACGGGACTGGCCGCGGGGTTTTATTCGGCTCTGCCGCGCCACGGATCAAGGCGCCGCAGGCCCTGCCCCGTCAGCGGTCAGCGATTCCGGTCGCCACCACGTCAGCCCTTTGCCGCGCCACCATGCATGGCGCGGCACAGGTATTTGGCCACGCCAGGACAATAGGCGTGGCCAAAAATATTAGTTTAAAAAAAACCGACCGTATTAGATTGGCGTGGCCAAAAATATTAGTTTAAAAAAAACCGACCGAATTAGATTTAAAATTAGTTTTTAAAAAATGTTAAAATTAAAAAAAAAATCTAGAGTGGCAGCATTGCAGCGCACCTGCGGAGGAGCACGGTCGGGCGGGGAAAGCGTTGCCGCTCGGCCGCACCCACCCGACCTGACGCATCTCCCACACCAAACACATCGGCGCATCAGGCTCGGCCACCACCAACCACCCCTTCCGCCCGTCGTCTTCCCTCCCACCGATTCGCTCGCTCGCCGCCCGCCCGCCCGCTCACCCGCGCCCACGCCCGCGCGAGATCTAGACCAGGCGTCACAGCCGCGGCCGCGGCCGTGGGTCGACGGGATCTCCGTCCTCCCGACGCGACGAACCGCTAGGACGGCGCCGAAGACGAGGAGGAAGCGGGGGCCATGGAGGCGTCTTCCTGGGACGCCCTTCGCAAGCAGGTGACCCGGCCCTCGGATCCCACGGGCTTTTCTTCCCATCTGCAGTTCCATGGGTCCTCTCGGTCCCGCTCTTGCGGCTGCGTAGCCCCGTGCGTGTCTCCCAAGTCTCTACTTGGGATCTGGCTCCTGTCAATTCCGCGATGGAGTGGGGATACAGGCGCGCAGAAGTGAGGAGGGACGATTTTGGAGAGGGCTGCTCTGTTGGTCGTTGAATTCGTAGGCTACTCGTGTCCGCAGTGAATGCTGTGCCAAAAAAGTTGAATTGGTTTTAGTATCTTCGTTTCGACAATCCGTTAGTGTAGTTGTTCGCTTGTAACGGCATTTAGCATTTTGCCCAGTGAAGGGGCAACCTGTAGCAATGGTGCACTGATTGCATGCTATACTGTCTAGATTTCGTTTCCTGCAGCTCTAATGAACCTTTCATTGACTTGCTCTGTCTTCATAACGAAGCCATGTATGTTTACTGGTAATAGAGGATTTCAATCCATCTACCTGTGGTGGCCTGTTTTTTCCCCACTTCTATGCTTTACGGCCATATATTTTAAAATCGTTCTGGTTTAAGACTGCCAATGTTCCGAAACATGGCATACTGTATTAGCTAACTTTATGTCTTTATGGTTTCATGATGCTGTAGGCTACTCTTGTTTTCCCTGTCTTGTCTGGTTATTGGTGTGCAAGGTTTACCATGTTTTGAATGGTTTATTATCTCCCCTTTCAGGCAAGGAGGTTGGAAGCTCAGTTAGATGACCAAATGATTGCATACCGTAAATTGGTTTCTATGAAATCAGATGGTTCGGAGAACGATATTGAGTCTGATATAGAAAGATCACTGAAGCAGTTACAGCAAGTAAATTCGCAAATGCAAACTTGGGTATCGTCAGGAGGTTCTGAAGTTCTTTCTCATACTCTGACTCGTCATATGGAGATTTTGCAAGACCTTACTCAGGTCCTGGTTGCCTCTTAGACTACTAAAGTTCCCTCTTAGACTACTAAAGTTCCATTCGTCATAACTACTTTGAATGTACTGTTAAGAAAGCACCACATATGACATGACTGTACTCCCATTTTGACACCATGATTTGTTTCATCCAATATAGGAATTCTATCGGCTTCGATCAAGTCTCAGGGCGAAACAACAACATGCTTCTCTCCTTGACTTGAGAGATTTTGACAGAGCAAAGTTTGATGTTGAAGATCCATCAGACTCAGCTGATCAAGCTCTTCTCAGGGAACAAGCTGCGATTGGCAGGAGTACTGGACAGGTACGAATATCCTCCTTTTGGGCATCCTTCAATTGTTTCTCCTATTTCTTCTTGAGAGAACAATATGGAAGGACACTCCTGTAAAAAAGCATCAATATGAATTCCAAACATTTGGACTAGAACTTCCATTACCCTTTCTTACTGGAAGATGATTTCATGGCACTGGGTCAAATAAAGGAACTCACTACATGAAGTTAAATAAAGAACCATGCGTACCCCTCCTTGGAAATTGATAGAAATGGACCCATGCTACCATGCCAGTATTACCTTTTACACCGATGACAAATGGTTCATACTTTTTGAGTGAACATGTTTGCCACATCAATATGTTTGTGAGCACCAAGTAATTCTGCAGCCTGACCATAGTATTTAAACAGCACTTGGTTGTTGCCTAGTTTTTAGTATATGTCTGTATAATATCACTTTTGGTTGTCTAACTAGTAATTAGTTTCGACCAAACATTCCTGATGTGCAATACTTAGTTTTGTACTTCAGTGAGAACAAGTTGAAAACTTCAAGTTTCTCTGTATTATTGTTGAGATAAAACACCTAGGACCTCTTGCCTTTGTTTTGGACATACCTGGAATAATTGCACTTGTTGGCTCAAAAAGCTGATTGATTGCATTCTTCAGTGTAAGTTTCTACTGGTGCGCTCTGTTTCAGGACGTAGGAGCTTAATGAGTTTTACCATGAACTAACAATTAACAAGCATGGAATAGGTTAACTCATGGTACATGGCTATGAAACATATTTTGATGGAGTTAAAGCAAAAGGAGTCTTCTTGTTATAAAGCTATATCAACATCAGCTCCTGCTAACTGGTTCCCAAATCTTATTTTCAGCATGTTGGCCTTCACTGTTCTTATTGCCAACACTTGGAAAGAGCAATTCTTTTTGAGAAGCTGACAACCAAATACCACAGGTCCATACCATTAATGTTTCCTATCTAAAAACTACACATCCAACAGGAAGTCAAACATGCTTAACCTTTGAGGCTATAGTTGGGGTGGAATATGATTCAGATTTTATAATGTTTTTTCTGTTCTCATTGAGGATGAAACTCACTGCAACTGGTAGTGAGCAAATGATGTTTTGTGGAAGATTTTAAGGATATCTGAAGTTACAAACTATGTCTATGTGTTGTGGGTACTTCCTTCAAAAAATTTAATATAGGACCCGGAAAGTGATGTTGTGTGGCTAGAAGACACGGAAAAAGTGCAATTGGCTGGTTGGCACACTGGCAATTTGTTAATTTGCTAAAAGACACCACACATATTAAATCAATCATTTCTAGCCCGTGAGGAGAGGAACAATGTGCTTTGTCCATTTTTTTCCCTGGGCACCTTCCTCACCAGAGTCCAGATTCCTTCCCCCTGTGCTCCTCTTCATCTTCCCTTCCTCCTCCCCTTCATGAGCAGCAATGGAACCCATGGTGCTGCTGCCTCCGCTCTTCAGGCCGCCCCTGGCCATGCCAACCGCGCACTGAGGTCCAGCACCCGCTGGCTTTCTGTGCTCGCCAGCAGGCAGCCCGTGCCGTCTTTCAATCACAAATATAGTCTAGGTTTGACCAAAGTCAAAACTATTTTATTGATTATTACTCCTTCCGACCAAAAAAGAATACAATTCTAGCATAGTATAAGTTAAGGGATCTTTAGTTTGACTAACTATATATAAAAATGTATCAATGATTATGATATCAATAAATATTGTTAGGTTTGTCATGAGATATATTTTCATAGTATACCTATTTTGGTGTAATAAAAGCTAATGTTTTTTACCTTATATATTTGGTCAAACTTTAGATACTTTGACAAAGAATGCACCAAGAATTGCATTCTTTGTGGGACGGAGGTAGTGGTCTCTAAATTTTATGTAGATTGGTAACACAAGGTTGGTGTTAATATACTTACATAATACATATATCTCTTTTCATTTAAAGTAATATATTTTTATAGATATTTCTAGAGGCTGATGTACTAATGGACTTATATCTGTGACCAGAGAAAGTAGGAGCTACTGAGCTAGGCCCCAACGAGATCTCATAGTGTCTTAACATGAACAGTGTACTAGGAAAATCCAAAGTTTCTGCACACTTGGCTTACAAAAGAAAATGTGACATTGTAACACATGAACTGTTGAACTATTATGACTAAAAAAAGTAATGTAGTTCATGAGCTTGCTATTAATGTTTTTAATGATATTTATCAAGTTGTATGGATACCAGGGTGCACTGCACTCATAGTTGACTATTAGGAATTCTGCCTGCCGATATAAATTTGATACCCTAGGAGGCCTAGGGGTTTCTGAAGTTCTGCTTGCAAATATTTGCAAATTAGCCCAACAGACGCTTCTTGTTGCACTAACCATTGTTGTTCAATTTTTTGTGCCACTTGCTTCATAGACTCAGTTGGTACCGTTGGTACCCTACATGCATATGCCCAGGAACAATTGGGCATGATAACAATAGGCAACAATGAACAAAAGCTGTAGTTTTTAAAGGATCTGACAATTGCATGGTTAAGATGCAAAAAGTAAGCACCTATAAAATTTGTGCCTGATGTGGAAAAGCTAGATAGTATAGTAGATTAAGTGTACTCTATTTGTTTGTTGGTATTGGGGGCTAGATAGTCGATTAAGATGTACTCTTTGTTTGCTGGTATTGGGAAAGAATCATATATAGACAGAAGATTTTATTTGTTTTCTCATTTGTTGACTTTACTAATCTCCAATCTAGTTACCAAAAGGCTTTATTGTTGTTACTGTTGCATTTATTGCCCTTACTAATCTCCATTATATTATTTATATACTTGTTAGATAGCAAAGCCATCAATTTGATTGTTTCAGGGAAAGCCTTCTGTTGTGCTACTTTTGTCTAGAATACTACATGTTTTACAACTTCACAACAATGAATACTATCATCTGTATGCCTGAAGAGTTATATTTAATGATACCAGATGGACAACGTGATATCACAAGCTCAGGCAACGCTAGGTTCTCTCATGACTCAACGGTCAACATTCGGTGGCATCACTACAAAGATAAGCAACATCAGCAGCCGGCTTCCAACAGTATGTATCGCATCTGATATAACCAATGAAGCCCATTCCATGCCTTCGTAGGATATACATCTCATGGATGCTTTACTCAACCTTACAGATTAACCACGTCCTCTCGTCTATCAGAAGGAAGAAATCCATGGACACTATCATTCTTTCGCTCGTTGCATCTGTCTGCGCGTTTCTCATCTTCATCTACTGGCTGTCGAAGTAGGTTTACCAGAGCAAAGGTATTACAGTGTTGTAAGTTTGGGATCACACTACCGGTACAGATAAATCTTGATCGTTGTTTGTACAATATTGGTTGATTGAATGCTATTACGATTCGGTTGTGCTGTACCCACCGTGTCTCCAGCTGTGCAAGTGCAGCCGATACTCTGAACTGAACTGTACCTCGTGTATTTCGGCTCGGCATTACCTGTGGCTTACGAACTTGGAGCGACTGGCGTTGCTTAGCTAGCCCCATGTTTGCCCAGATCTGGGCTTAAAGGTGGATCTTGACCTTTGCGTTGGAGCCGCTGTCCCGAGACTCTGGGATCCCTTAGAAGTACCCGGTCTCCTTCCGGTATAAAAGAATGCAACTCTAAGCGTACTATCAAGTATGAAAAGAATGCAATTCTAAGCCTAGTATATCAAGTCAGACCCTTCAGGGGCTGACTAAAAGCCTGTTCGGGAGGCTGTATCGTATCGTGGATTATTTACTGCTGGCTGATTTGGTGTGAGAGAAAAACACTGTTCCCGGCTGAAAATTTACGATCGTTTACGAGCAAGCGAACATGCTTTAAGTTTATAAAAAGTTATCAGTATGATGATACTAAATAAGTAAATATATTTTTATAATATACCTATATGTTGTTACTTGTTAGTGTCATAGTATTGCTACTCGTCTACTCCTTTATAAACTTGATCAAAGTTAGTTTGATTAAGTTTATAACTTTGATTGATCAAAGTTAGTTTGACTAGCAAAAGAGCCTTTGGTCCAATGGTAAGGCAGTCCACTGGGATGCTATCCACTGGGTTTCAAACTCTGGTGTTGCACCTTTTTTTCTAGATTTTTTAAAGAAAAAGTAGGGTACATGCATGTGTGTGTGTTCGATGGCATTACGTGTTTTTCACGCATAGGAGGCTTTCCTCCCAATCTCTTCTTTGCGTGTGTGTGCGCGTATGGTGCGAGTGTGGAGAGTATGGGTTATGTGCGTCCAGTTGTCCTCGATGAAGAAAAGTTAGTTTGACTAAGAAAAGAGCTAGAATTGCATCTTTTTTTAGAGTAGTAATAGTTAGTTGCCACTCCCTTTGTTCTAGAAAGGGCGTAATTCTAGCATTCAAATGCTATCAAAAAGTGCAATTCTAGCTTATCTCGGATAACTTGTGTGGCCCTCAAGTTGAAGTAAGATGGTTCTCAAAAAGTGTTACTCCTTCTATTTTAAATTATAAGACGTTTTGTTTCTTCTATATACATTGCTTTTGCTATACATCCTAGTATATATATCTAAGTGCATACAAAAAACTATATATCTACAAAAGCCAAAACGTCTTATAATTTGGAACGGAGGGAGTACTAAACATGGTAACAATAAAGTGTAGAGCTTGTGGATACAGATCATTTGTCTTGGTCCAACCAACACCTAGGGAGTGAATAAAGAAAGTGTATATGTGTCATTTTTTGTTGCCCCCTAATTTATCCTCGAAATGTAATATGGAACATTATATGACGCTTAGGATCGGCGCTCTCACAACGATTCTGGCTACTGTTACTGTATGGCCCACCAACCTTTCTGGTTAGAGGGAGTAAAAGTTAGCTTAAATCCTGGGATCAAAAGTAGACCCTAGTTTTGACAAATGAATTGCATTTGATTGGGGGAATGAATTGAGTTGGCCTACCAGCAACTTATATTAGTATAATAACATAAAAATGATTAGGTGTTATTGCACAAAGAACATGAAAACGGTCCTACAGTGAACAAACTATTTTTCAGATTGGATCTTGAAGCAAGCACCTCATGTTCGAACCATCCCTGAAGTGTTTTTGTGCAAAAGACAAAGTCAGTTCAGTCTGGCTCTCATCAAACAGCCTACACACACCGCCAGATCCCCAGGCCAACAAAGGCCATGCATCGCTGTTTGCTGCAACGAGAACTTGCAGGAATGCATGCGCACGATGGTTTCGCTTTCCTGCGAACGATGATTGCTTGCTGAGAGATCTCAGCTCCGAGATAGGAGACACACTACCGGAAACAGATTTACCGAGTGCAAAAATGTTTGTCGAGTGTATTCTATCGGACACTCGACAAACAAGTTCTTTGTTGAGTACTGCAAAAAACACACTCGGCAAACAAACTCTTTGCCGAGCCCTGAAAAAAAAACACTCGGCAAACTAAAAAAAATACACTCGGCAAAACGGAGACACTCGGCAAAAAACCGCCACGTGGACATCCATCAGTTAGTGTGTCGGCCGTTAGGAGTTTGCCGAGTGTCCGTTAGTGGCACTCGACAAGAAATAAGTTTGCCGAGTGTTTTTTTTTTTGCACTCGGCAAATAAATAAGTTTTTTTCTCTTCTGACCTTGAAACTTTTTCTACTGTCCACATACAACATGTGGTACTCTATGTTAGGATTTGGTATATTTCTGGATCTGTTTACTATATTTAATTAATTTATTGTATTTTAAGGAATTTTTTTGTATAAGTCAAATTTGAACGGCAAGTGATTCAAATAATATAATAAAATGAGTAGAAAAATGATATTTATGTTATTGAGTCCGGTGTGAGACCTTACCCAGGAAATGAAAAGAAATTTTAAACATCTTGTTCAGGAAACACGACCACGAACGTGTGGCCGAATGGTTTTTAAATTCTAAAAAAAGCAAACGAAGTCTGAAAATCATGAGATTTGTCAAGATCTCGTGATATCATTCGTGGAAGCCGTGGTAAAAATTGAGAAGGTTTCGCACAATCCGTCACATACGATGTTTACAAACCAAAATATCTCAGAAAAAGAATCATAGCGTTGAGAAGGATTTGGTAAGATTTGGAGTTAAAGTGACTGGCCGAATTGGGGTTTGACTTCAAAACTTTTTGTTTAGGCAATAGAGAACATAGATTGATTCATGTGTAATTTTGGTAATTTTTTGGAACTGTTTGATAATTTTAATTTATTAAGTGTAATTATAGAATTTTAATTAATATAGATTGAATTTGAGCTATAACTGCACGAAATAATGGAATAATATTCCTAGAAAAATCAAATATATATTGTTCAGTGAATTTGAGAAGGTATTTTCAAAGTATATTGGAACTAATTGAGGAAAACACGTTATAGAAAAGAAGGAAAATAGAAGACAAATAAGTTTGCTAACTTTGCCGAGTGTCCCTGGGATGGCACTCGGCAAAGATGGGGTTTGCCGAGTGTCAGACCTGGGACACTCGGTAAATAGCTTCATGGGCCCCACACGCGCAATAGTTTAGGATTTGGAAATGGGGAAAAAAATAAAAAGGGTTTGCCGAGTGCCTGCGATTTAGCACTCGCCCAACCTGTAGTTTGCCGAGTGTCAGAACTGGGACACTCGGCAAATAGCTTTACGGGCCCCACACATGCGCAGTAGTTTATGTTTTGAGAATGAAAAAAACAAAACGGGGGTTTGCCGAGTGCTAGATCGCGGGCACTCGACAAACCTCCCTTGTAACCACCCTAGTCCTGCACCCGGCCGCACACACACGCACACACTCAAACACACAGCCGCACCCAAACCAGACCACGCGGCCGGCCCCACACCCGTGACCGCTCACACTAGCCCCCGGCGCTTGGCCTCCCGCACCCGGCGCCCGCCGCCCATGCGCCCACCGTCGCCGTTTCGCCGCCCCGGGAGCCCGCTGCCGCCGTTTCGCCGCCTAGGAGCCCGCCACCGCCATTTCGCCGCCCCAGGAGCCCACCGCCACCATTTCGCCGCCCCGGGAGCCACCCACGTCTCCGCACCGCCGGCCGCCTCCTGCGCGTCCGCGCCACCGATCGCCTCTACGCGAGTCCATGTCGCTGGCCACCTTTTCTGTGAGTCCGCGACGCCGATAGCTTTACTGTGTTCTTCGCTATTTGTAGCATATCCTTGTGTGTGATTTTGTGGACATCTTGTTATAGGCGCCTAGAAAGTTGCCCTTCCTAGTTTCCACAATTTGAACCAAAGTTCCAAACTGATAGATAAAAAGTAAGGTATTTTGGAGTCATTTTTGCCTCAGATCAAAGTATTAGACATTGCGAACCACTGGTAAAGCTTGGTCAGTGTTCTGTTTTTATCTTTTTCAAGCTTGCATGCAAACCGTTGATTGGTGACTAGCAGGGAAATTGCATTGCATGTAACTACACAAATTCTGATGGTGATAATAATCATTTGAGCTCATTGCACTAAAAAATTGATAAATATTTTCGCAGCTTTCAGTGGCTCCACCTCTTCCTTTTATAATTCCACTTGGAGGTTGTTGACCTATCAGTACTCTTTTCCTTGTGATATGATAAATAAGCCACTGTAACATGCTAGCAATTGACCTATTTTATTTCGAGTGTCCTCTTCTAGATATCAGTACAAAATATGTTATTTGTTTGTGTTTTAACTAATTCTTTGGTGCAAGTAGTTGACAAATAAACGATGCTTTCTTTTTTATGATTTGCAGGAGGTTACATAGATCTAATTTAGATTCTTACAAATTGTATATAAACAATGCTTTCTTATGTATGATTTGCAGGAGGTTGTGTAGATCTATTTTAGATTCTGACAAATTGTATGCAATCTCAGCACATTTGGCGTAAGCTTTAAATTTTCAGACTAGTTGCCTGTCTTATATTGCCACTAAGTAGGGATACTTCACAACTTCTATGCAGTTAAAAAGAACCAAATGGCAGTGATATGTTTGACTCTCCAGACTTGATCATTTCAGTGCCCGCTAAACTATGCACCTTCATGCAGGTTACTTATGCTTTGTATTAACTTGCACTGCACTTTACGTTGATCTGAATTTATCATCTCCTATTCCTATCAAACCTGTTGTCTAACTCAGCTCCACATGTTCAGACGTCAGGCTGAACTCTTTGTTTGGTTGGCTTGAACTCTTTGTTTGGTTGGCTACAGTGTAATGAAAAACACTTTGTTTGGTTGGCTGGGATATCGTTTTCATTCCCTTTTGTGTTCGGTTAGGGACAAAGTGCTTAGGGCCTGTTTGGAACGCAAGAATTTTACAGGAATCGCACAGGATTTCACAGGAATCAGTTCAATTTCACAGGAAAAACACAGAAATAGGGAAAAATTTCCGCATTCCAAACAGGCCCTTAGATTTTTCTAATTTGTGCACGCAAGTCAGTCATCTTTGAGTATGAATATAAGTTGTGCATGTGGTTGTCGGCCATCGTGCCATTGGTTTGTTGCAGGTTGTGGTTACCTCACCATGCAGGGGAGGTGCTGTCGAAATTTATAATTGACACTATTATGTTCCTTTGTTGCAGAAGAGGCCATTGCAAAGATCGTTCCCCGCCGTCATCGACTCGTCACTTTGCCCTATAGCAAGGTGAGGCATCCTACACCCCTCTTTCCATATGATGTGAAACATAGGATGTTTGTATATCATGTAACCTAGCTAGGCGTCTCCCGTTCAAAAGAGATACGGTTGGAAATATGCAGATCTTTGCATATCTATAACTATATCTGTTTTGAATTGCCCACGTTTTTTTGGACAGCCCAAGGATATGTAGATGATATTAGTTTCCATGCTCTACTCTGATCCGAGATAGATTTTTGATAGCATCTCTCTGTTGTTCTCCGGATACACAATCTCCATGCCAGGACGTGTATTTGGAGAACAGTGGGGAGGTGCTACCAAAATTCTATCTCGGATATGAGTAGAGCATGGAAACTAACCCCATCTACACATCCTCGGATGGGATTAGAACCTATCTTCACCTATTAGACAGTATATGAACCTATAGATGCAATTGATTTATATATTACTTGCTGATATGTTAGAGGATGGATGACTGTGAGTAGATGTACACGGGCCACTCTAGTCAGGGTTTGTTCACCGATGAATGGATTGAGAAGACCGATGCTTTCTTGGAACTAGCATTTGCAAGGGTTAAAGGAGCACATGCCACTTGGTGTCCCTGCAGCATTTGTGCAAACACGCGTCGACAAACAAGGGTGGTCATGGGTAAACATCTTTGCAAGAATGGATTTACGGCGGACTATACCCAGTAGATCTACCATGGTGAATCCGATCGTGTGAGAGATGAGGTCGTGAGACAACGCATCAGGGATTATGATGCTGATGCTGGGGTAGGAGACATGTTAAATGACTATCATAAAGCACACTTCGATGAATGACGTAGGGAGGAGGAGCCAGAGCCAACCACAAAGGTGTATTATGATATGTTATCTGTGGCACAACAACCCCTTCACGGGCATGCCAAGGTTTCTCAACTGGATGCCATTGCACGCTTAATAGCCGTAAAGTCCCAATTTAGCTTGAGTCAAGAAGCCTTCGATGTTATGCTGACAGTTGTTGGTAGCCTGCTTCCGGATGGTCACATCCTGCCAAAGAGCATGTATAAGGCACAGAAACTCATTTGTGCACTTAAGATGCCATATGAGTAGATACATGCTTGTCCGAAGGGATGCATCTTATTTAGGAAAGAACATGCGGAAGTAAAGTACTGTGTGAAGTTTAAATCATCTAGGTTCCTAGAGGTAGACTCTGGTGATGGTCAGAAGTGGCAGCTCACCGTCCCCATGAAGATCCTACGGTACCTTCCATTCATACCGAGGATCCAACGACTTTATATGACTGAGGAATCCACGAAATAGATGACATGGCACAAATACAGACATTGATACAATCCTGAGAAGCTGGTGCATCCATCCGATGGTGAAGCATGGACAAGATTTGATATGATTCATCGTGAGAAAGCTCTACAGGCTCGTAATGTACATGTTGCGCTGGCAACAGATGGGTTCAATCCTTATGGAATGGTGACTGCCTCATACACTTATTGGCCCATGTTCATTATCCCTCTCAATCCCCCCTGGCATCTGCTTTTAATGATAGAACATATTCTTGTCATTGATAATTCATGAACACTCGAGGAATAATATGAGTGTGTACATAGAGCCTCTGATTGATAATTTGGTCTGTGCTTGGGAGGAAGGGGTATGGACATACGACCGAGCTACAAAGACAAACATCAAAATGCATGTTTGGTACCAGTACTCCATGCATGACTTTTCCGCGTATGGGATATTCTGCGGCTGGTGTGTTCACGAGAAGTTCTCATGCCTAGTATGCAAGGCGTCTTTGATGTTCATTTGGTTGACGAAGGGTGGCAAGTATTCTTCGTTCGACAAACATCAACAATTCCTCCCTCTTGACCATCCATTCATATGAGACATCAAGAACTTTACGAAAGATGTAGTAGTTGAAGGCCCTGCACCCTAGATGATGATTAGTGCCATGGTTCGTGCTCAGTTAGATGCTCTCGAGGTCAATGACCAAGGAGATTGTTTTCTGGGATATGGTGAAGAACATGCATGGACTCACAAGTCGTGCTTGTGGAACCTCCCCTATTTTGATGACCTTCTACTTTCACATAACATTGATGTAATGCACACTAAAAAGAATGTCATCGAGGTAATTTTTGGTACAATCATGGACATTCCTGATAAGACAAATGATAATGTTAAGGCTAGAGTGGATCAGACGAGGTTATGCAATGACCAAAGCTAGACATGGCACCTCCCAGAGGTGGGAGGTCATGGAGAAAGCCTAAGGCCAATTTTGTTATGATGAGGGCCCAAAGGAGGGAAGTACTAGAATGGTTCCAGACGTTAATGTTCCCTAATGGGTATGCAACGAATTTGAAGAGGGGAGTGAACTTAGCTACTTTGTGAATAAACGGACTCAAGAGTCATGACTACCACATATGGCTTGAGCGGCTACTACCGGTGATGGTTCGAGGCTATGTCCCTGAGCATGTCTGGATAGTGCTAATGGAGTTGAGCAATTTCTTCTGCCAGCTTTGTGCTAAGGAGTTATCTTGTACCATGGTTACAGACATGGAAAGAATGGCACATGTGTTGCTCTATAGGTTGGAGAAGATCTTTCCACCTGGCTTCTTCAATCTGATGTATCATTTAATTTTGCACCTCCCGTATGAGACACGAATGGGGGGCCTATGTAGGGCAGTTGGTGCTATTCAATTAAGAGATTTCAAAAGGTTCTTCGATCTAAATGTAAAAATAAATGCAAAATTGAAGTATCCATAGCAGAGGCATACATTCTGGAGGAGGTGTCAAACTTCACAACAAAATTCTATGCTAACAACCTTCCTAGCATGCATAATCCACCTCCTCATTACAATGCTGGCGAAGATGAATCAAACCTTAGCATTTTTCGAGGGCAACTAGGAAGTGCAAGTGGTGTGACTAACAAGACCTTGAAACATGAAGAATGGTGCACTATTATGCTATATGTATTGACCAACCTATCCGAAGTGGAGTCATACATGCTGTAAGTCCTCAACAAACTTTTTCTCAAGTAGTCACAATTATGTGTCCAACTCCCTTGTTTCTCGTTGGTACAGGGAATTTCATGAACAATTCTAGCGTGAATCAAGGGAACCTACCCCGTAGGAAACTTTGACCCTTCTTAGAGAGGGTGCGGGAAATGGAATGCCCAATTTCATTTCTTGGTTCAAACAGAAGGTATTGTCCAATTTGGCTCATACGTAGTTTGACATTACAAGTTGCTCGTACGTGCGACTAATATAACGAACTACCCTGCTTGAACTTGTAGGGACAAACCAATGTGTCTATGAGTGCCAAGTTGAGATAGGTTGCCGATGGTTGTGCCTATTGGGTCTGGTTATTTACTGGTTATGATGTGAATGGATATCGCTTTCACACAACAAGCCACGAGCAGAGTCGGCCCAATCAAAGAACCACAAACACCAGAGTTTTTATGCAAGGCTTAGATGGGGTTGAGTATTACAGAAGAATTGAAGAAATATACGAACTCATGTTTCATGGTTGCAAACCTCTTAATCCCATTATATTCAAATGCCATTGGTTTGATCCTGAAGTAGTGAGGCGGACCCCTAATCTTAGGCTAGTCGAAATTCAACAATCATCCATCTTACCAGGAGACGATGTCTACATTGTGGCTCAACAGGCCACGCAAGTTTATTATCTCTCATACCCATGCCAAACTATAGACCGTCTTAAGGGTTGGGATGTTGTGTACAAGGTATCGCCACACGGTAAACTACCTGTCCCAAACAATCAAGATTACAACATAGACCCCAACACATATAACGGAGAGATCTTTCAAGAAGATGGGCTCAAAGGGAGTTTTGAGATAGACTTAACCAAAGCTCAGGGTATGGAAGTAGACAATGAAAGTGGTGCTGGCGAGGACACCGGCAATGAGGTTCAGAATGTGAAGGACTTAGAATTACTTCAATGATTACATCTAAGCAATGATGGTGATGATGACATTCCTCCTTTGGAGCATGGAGATGATTATATCGATATGCGTGATAGTGATGATGAGACTTATGATCCAGCTAATCCCGATCATAATGATTATTTCTAATACATGTATGATCCGTGCTAATTGATTTATTATTTGTCATACCATGTTATTTTCTAAGTATGTTTTGTTTATTTTGCATCTATTTTGATGTATTATCTGTGCTAATTGGTTTACTCTTTTTAATTGCAGGTGATTGAACAATGGTGGGCGGTATGAGGAGTATAACATCGCTTTACTCAAAAGCGACAGCAATGTGTAAAGGGTCCGATGTAGCTGAGGGTCGAGGGAAGGATGGAGGCAAGATGAGGCCATCGTCGCCTGTACCTTCGTCGCCGTTTGAGTTACCTTCCGCTCACTCATCCTCTAAGGAGGAGGAGGTACAGGTAGAGGAGGAGGAGGTAGGGGTGGAGGAGGAGACAGGGGGTACCTCTTCCTCTACTTTGTTGTGTGTGTGGTTGTGAGGTCCCTCGACCCTCCCGAGGCGATCGATACCTCTTGAGAGATGCCCGCTGATTCGACCCGATGGAGACAAGTAAGTAAGTTTAGATGTTATCACTAATTTTTTATTTGATATGTTCAAAATTACAATAGAAACTAATAATTTATCTTAATCACTTGGGCAGGGCTTGGAGGAAGGTCGGTGGGGGTGATCACGCACGCCATGTGAACGGCATCCTTGGTCTTTTGATCAATGAAAAGTTCCCTGGCCTGGTGCAGTTCGGTGGAACTATCGTGCCAGCCTACATGTGGGCCTACTATGCCGCCGTCCCCGACACCCCTGATCAGAATGGCAGGGTATTCACCAACAAGGCGTAGCATGTCAAGGCCGAGCTTTGGGTAAGTCTTTCTCGCACTACATTGCTCAATACATCACATTGATTGGACATTCTTGAAATAATGATTGGATACATCACGTCTATATGCAGGATTTCTTTAGATGCGAGGAGGGATACAAGGCCAAGGCGGATGTTGTGGCTGACAAAGCCGCCAAGAAACTCGTCAAGGACATGCACTATGAGGCGCGCATCTAGGCCGTGATCTAATACCACGTGGAAATTCTTAGAGAGAGCATCCATAAAAGTGCGGCAAGAACCATGAGCCTGACCCCGAAACAATACCTGAAGGTAAATATAGAACATTGTCAACACAGAAATTTCATCCCGTGCTGAGGGCACACGAGTAAGCCGGAAGGATCCGCTCGATGGAGCCAGAGGTCCGCCAACTTCAGCATAGGGATGGTCGATCCTGCGCACTCCTCCCAAGACGTGCTAGTCAATTTGATCCTGTAATTGACAAGGAGAGAAAGTTTATCAGTAATTTAGGGCGAAACATGCCGGTGTTGCCAGATAGTCCCGAATGTGTGGCTCTGAGAGCCGATATGAATGGAGATCGACTAAATAGTCGATTCTAGCATATTCATAAGAATAAATCAGTTAAAGCTCATGTGGTTGTGTAAAAAAAATCAGTTATCGTTCAGGATTAATATCATTATTTAGACAAACATTGGTCAATGACAATAAGATATCAATAATAATTAATTTATACTAAGCCAATGACTGTAAGTAACCGAACCTCTTTTATATAAAAGAAATAGCTTATCATCATTCAACCATTTAATAAAGATAAATCTAATGAACATATTAGATCTCATCTATCGCTATGACCAGTGGGGCATGAGGCAGAATCATGCAGGCCATAGAAACAACAATAGACTCGACGATCCTAACTTATTACTAATATAAGTGGGGCATGAGGCAGAATCATGCATGCCATAATACAATAATAAGATCATGAGGCTAACACATCTTTCAACACATCCCTACTTCAACGATCTCATAATGTGAACTGTTCGTGAAAGCGCTCGATATCGGCTAAAACAGCCGATTCAGGCATAACGCACAGTTAAGGTCATGCTCTCTCAGGAATAGATCTACCAAATAACGATCCCTACTCCACAGTGCTAACAGTGGGGTGTGAGACAGAATCACACAGGCCATGATAACGGACCATGGAACAGTTTTGCTAGCCAATAGATCTACTTAAGATCAGACATGCGTTAACTGCACGTTATGCACGATCAAGATTGATATAAAACAGCCGATAAAACATAACGCATCATTTAAAGTGTAGATTAGATCAACTTAGATTAGCAAACGATGGGTTAAACAAGATATAAGGCCGATCTAGATCAATCCCAATCGGGCGAAGTGATATTGTTGTAATTAAATAAATAATAGAAGCAATAAGCAATATCGGTAACTTAATAAATCTATCTGAAGGAACGACACCCTTAGATAGAGCCGATAACTTAACCTTAATCTAGTTCGAGCAGTGGAGGTCGATCGGATCGATGCAGCCTTACTTGAACTAGACAAGAATCGATAACTAACTTATACCAGAGTCGCAGTAGAGGTCGACCGGATCGATGCAGTCGTATGAACAGAGGTATAAGCCATGACGGTACTTACAAACAAGTAGCCGAGGTCGACCGGATCGATGCAGCCGTACTTGCTAAAGAACTCGTTGAAATCTACTCTACTCCTACTCCTAAGGGGTGGCCAGAGCCAAAAAAAGTAAATAACTTGTATTGGATTGATTGTGTATTTTTTACAATAGCCAGGGTTTGATATTTATACCCAGGATCTACGCATGACTCCTATCTAAGCACGACTCATCATAATCTTTGGCCCTAGAGAAAACATTCCTAATTTAAGATAACTTGGACTCTAATCTTTCCCTTTTTGTAAAGTCAAGCATGCTTTGTCCCGGCGCCGATCGTAGCCTTTGTCGTTATCTGCCGACGCTACTTGAAGAAAGCCGATTCTAGTGTTGCATTCAAATCAGATGGTTCCGATCTGCACGCAATTGATTCCTTGATGACATGATCTTGGGAGCTTTCGAGTCCCAGCGACTCTTCTTCTAAATTTTGGTGTAAACAAACATTAATATTTATTTTTTCTGAGATTAATTACGCTTAATTTCATCTTCTTATATGTTATACTTGATGATGTAGGTGCCTTCGTGGTGGTGCGTCTACGATCTACAGTGCTAGGCCCGGATGGTGGATAGGTGGTGCGACCCCGCATGGGAGGAGAATCACAACGCTTGCCGGGAGCGGCGTTTGCTGATGCCGGATGCACCACACCATCAAGGCAACCTCAACCTCTCAGAATACGTGGCTAGATGGGTACGTGAATTCATTTCTTTATTCTAACGCTCAACTCTGCATAATTTCTAATCATATTACTTTTTTTGTAGATGGCGACACATGGTGGCGAGCCTTGCTCCCAGTTCATGGCATATGCTTTGGCCCACAAGGGCAAGGCGACGGCCGACGTGGCCTACAACCTGAAGGACTTGCCCTCGGCATACAGCAACGAGTCCATCCACAGCCACCTCGATGGATACACATCGATGGCAAGAGAGGTCCATGGCCCAGAGTACGATCTGGGCGCCCATGACCTTGATGGAGAAGTGGTCATGAGGGCAGGAGGAGGCAAGAAGCATGGCCAATTCTGGATAGGCGACGACACAATCGACACAGCCAGTACTCCCACTCTCTCCCAGATTCGAGCACGGAGCACTCGTTCTAGCCCGGCGATACGCCCACGGCCAGACTGTACACGGTTCTAGATAAACGCACTCTAGGTTATTTCTGTGTTATTCATCGTTCATTGATTTTTACATACTTTTGCATTGCATTGTAACATTAGGATGAAATATTGTAGGCTCAGCTGGAACAAGAAACGAGGCATTGGGAGGAGCTAGAGGCGAAGATGGAGGCAGAGCGGCATAGGATAGAGGTAGAGCGGTAGAGGATGGAGGCAGAGCGGCAGAGGATGGAGCTATAGATGTTTGAATATATGAGGGGTGTTTACGCTGCAATCGGTCAACCTCCACCACTGATACCAATCCCTCCTCCGCAACCTGCTCCAAATACTATTTCAGGCACTGTGAGTCGCTTTACAACCTTATAATAACCGTTTCTAGTTTATGCAAAATCAATTTTACAAAGATGCCCATACATTATAAACTTAGTGACTAATGCTATATGTTTGTTACCAACTAGTACTTAAGCAATCATACTAGAGCACAATGCAACTGAGAAGATATTGCTAATAGTTGCAAGGGTTATACTAGTTAGGCAGCAGAGAGACCATACATGTTGTTCAGTCTTGTCTCACATATGCAATCTCTTCTCCTTTGTGCAGCATTAATCAGCGGCATCGAATGAGCCTCATGACCCAACGTGGTCGCAGTGGAACTCGTGGCTTAAGTGACTACTTATGATTTTATTTGCATTTTCATTTGCATCTGTGGATTACCTGTGACTACTTGTGACTATTTGTGGTTGTGAATGAACTTACTTGTGATTCTGAAGTTTATTTGCATTTATGTGTTGTCGATATATCTATATGAACTGTCTGTGATGCTTATTGTGAACTATGTGTGATGCCTATAATGTTTATTTGAGTGGGGTACGTTATATGTGATCGAACAATAAAAACAGAGAATATATGGTCGCTTTACCGAGTGTTACACTTGGTAAAGAAGCATTTTACCGAGTGCCAGGGTAAAAACACTCGGCAAATAGGACACGTGGCCACAATCTGTGCATTCTGGGACTAAAATGGCTTCTTTGCCGAGTGACGGCGCTATGACACTCGGCAAAGAAGCCAACATGTACGTTCTAGGTCAGCCTTTGCCGAGTGTCCAGTATTTGACACTCGGCAAAGATGATAGGTTTGCCGAGTGCCCGGGATTTGACACTCGGCAAAGAAGGCATGTTTGCCTAGTGCCTGGGATTTCACACTCGGCAAAGAAGGCATGTTTGCCGAGTGTCAGATATTGGACACTCTGCAAAGAATTCAGGTTTGCCGAGTGTCAGGTCCAGGACACTCGGCAAACGCGCCGTGACCGTCTCTGCGCCGTCGCGTTACTTTTTTTTCGCCGAGCATCGGTTTCAGCTCTCGACAAAGTATTTGCCGAGTGCCCGATAGAAAACACTCGGCAAAGAGACATTTGCCGACACTGTAGATGATGTGTGCTATTTGTTGAGTGTTACACTCGACAAAGCTTTTGCCGAGTGTTTTTTGGTCGTTGCCGAGTGCCTGTGGCACATGGCAAAGTCACTGTTTCCAGTAGTGACACCAGGAACGTGGATTCGCTCGCTTGCAAGAGGACGAAGCCGTCTAGTCTAGCAAAACAAGCCGCCCCGTCGACGGTCGGCACCACGGCACCCCGTCCACATGCTGGTGTCCCCGATGCCATCCCATTCCGCCGTGCGCTTTGGGGATGCATGCTGGGGGCCTAAATGGGAGGGCACACGAGTGCCACTTCCAGCAAGCGCCGCCCACGGGAAATACACCGCGAGAGTAAAGATGGCAATGGGCACAAAAGCCAACCCAAACCCATACCCACAAACATAAAATCTACCCATTAAAAAACCCATGACCCACCATGGGTATAATTTATGCCTAAATCCATACCCACTCACCCATTAAAAAACCCAAGACCCGTCACGGATATAATTTATGGCTAAATCCATACCCACTCGGATTACGGGTACCCAACGGGTTGCCCATGCCCGCAAGACAGGCACACCATGTCACCAACACTGAACGAATAGAAGAAAGTTTTTTCTGACAATTTTCTCGGCTTTCATTTCCTTGCGGCAAATTCCCAATAGGAAATAGGAAACCATATTATTGCAATTGCAATGCCTACAACAATGTTGAATGTTGTGTCCTGTGCAGGTAGATGAGTGAAGCATCCATAGTTTATATAACATTCTAGCCTGTCTTCCTGTTGTCCAAGCGAGGTGGGACTATTTCTAATACATAATTAGTATCATTAGGTAGATCATTGAATATACTTTCATAATAAACTTATTTAAAGATATAAATGTTGCACGTATTTTCTATAAATCTAGTCAAAATTTAGAAAGTTTAACCTACACGTATCTCATAACGACTTCTATTTTGAGACGAATGGAGTACGGGAAGCAAAACGAGTAGCACTAGGACACAGGTGCCATGCCGCCATGTCCTGTATTGCTATGCTTATTGGGCCAGTGGCCAGCCCATAATGCTACCACCCTACCACAGCAAGGTCCAGTTTAGTTTGCAAAATATTTTGCAAAATTTTTCACATTCCCCGTCACATCGAATCTTTAGACGCGTGCATTAAGCATTAAATATAAATAAAAAATAAAACTAATTACACAGTTTAGACGAAATCCACGAGACGAATCTTTTAAGCCTAATTAGACTATGATTGGATACCATTTGCCAAATAACAACAAAAATACTACAGTGCCCATTTTGCCAAAAATTTTGGAACTAAACTGGGCCAGTTGTTTCCCAGTCCTTTGCACGTCAGGATATGGTCTAGCGATTTTATTTTTCTCTTTTTGCAGTTCTATATTTCATGATAATTATAAAAAATTCATGTTCTATTCTATGAAAATGCAGGTTTAAAAAACCCATGGGTTTATGGGTTTGGGTACTATATTACCAGACCCATGCCCACAAACCCACTAGATCTAGCTTTTTGTTCATTAACAAATCCATGCATAGAGAAATTGACCCATATCCATATAAAACCCCACTGGATTTCGGGTTTCAGGTACCTAATGGATGCATCCGTTCCTATCCGTGCCGCGCCAGCGTCACCGTCGTCTCTGGGCTTAATAACCATTTGATGACGCCATCTCAGCTATATATATATTCTGGTCATAATATAGATACGGACTGCTGATTGTTTGAGTAACAATCGACCAAGGCCTTGTTTAGATCCCATCAAAATTCTAAGTTTTTTCACTCTCTCTTCATCACATCAATTTTTAGCCGTTTGCATGGAATATTAAATGTAGGTAAAAAAAATAACTAATTACACGGTTTAGTTGGAAATCACGAGATGAATCTTTTGAGCCTAGTTGGTCCACGATTGGACAATATTTGCCAAATAAGACGAAAGTGGTACTATTCATCAGGTTGAAAAAAGTTGCAATCTAAACAAGGCCCAAGTGATCCAATAGTTCCGAATCCGTTCAGCTGCCCTGTTCAGCTGGTACATAAGCTGGTTGATTTTGGCTGATTTAATAGTGTTCTGTGAGAGAGAATAAGCTAAAATAAACTTAATCATATGAAAAGTAGTTCAAGCGAATAGGGCAAACCTGCAACAGGGCGGCGGATCGCTGGCCCTGTTGTTGCTTCACTAGCTACTAGCCTGTTCGGGAGGCCGTATCGTATCGTGGATTATTTACTGCTGGCTAGTTTAGTATGAGAGAAAAACACTGTTCCCAGTTAAAAATTTACGATCGTTTACGAGCAAGCGAACAGACTTAAATTGTGCGGAGGACACTTCGAGCGCAAGCGTGCCTCCCGCTACAACCGCGAACACTGGGTTTCACTCCCACCCAGAACCACAAGGCCAGAGCCGTATGCAAGCACACGGGAAGGGGGCTGAATTTGGAGAGGGCAGTTGCTTCGGCGACAGCCACATGAACCACAGCTGCTACGAAGAATACAGCGCGCGCCTGATCCCGTGATCCGGGTCAACTATTGCGTGCTGAGTGATAGTTAAGGACGAGATGCCGTGAGACGTGACAGCCGCGGAGTCGCCGTTAACAAGGCGTGCTCGGTCGTCAGCCTCACAGGACTGCATAATCTGCCCGGCTCCGGTCAAAGAGCGAGCGAGAGGTAGAGAGCTGATCGGATTTCAGTAGAGTGCTTTGCACCGGTTCAAAGTCTAAATCGCATAAATAATCAGTACTACAGTACAAGTCTAAGGTCACGTTCGTATGTCCTTAAACCCGCATCGATCCGTTTCTTTTTTTCATTCGGAACAGTGTTTTTCTCTCATAAATTTCTCTAGATTTATTCAGATTCCTCCAAACGAACAGGACCAAATCTGAGATACTGCTAGTTATAGATGCATGGACCTTCTGAGCTACTACAACTTTTTTCCCCCAAATGAGAAGGATGTGCTCGTATGAGATACTGCTCCAGCAGTCATACAGCTGCATTTCTTCATGCATTATTCCTTCCACGAAGGAACTATTCTTTTTTCTCTCACAATAAATCAGCATCAGCGTCAACATCAACCAAATTTCAGCGAGCCTCTTGCCTTTGAAAGAACAAATGCCTCAATATCATGATTCACGGACCTCTTCCTATGGATGAACAACAAATTCATCAAACCCTCTTGCCTTTGAAACCAACTCTTGAATTAAAACAGCGCTCGACGTTAACTCATCCTCCCTGGGTCTTCATAACAAAAATCAAAAGCATGACATTCGGTGACATTTCCGCACAATGGAAATGGGGAGCCGTCAGTGCAATTCCCTCAATTTAAATTGACACTAGGACCCCCCAACCTCCACTACGAGCGCATTTCAAAATACCATCAGCCAATTAGTTGCTAATGCCCCGTGACAGCCTACCAAAGACTCGCATCGATACCACATTGTTTTGGCTGCAGCACTCATGGCATTATGGCGGCAAGCCCCCACCGGATTGTCATTGTTTAAGCCCTTGTTTAGTTTTTCAAAAATGCACTATACAAAAAGAAGATTCCTCGTCATATTAAACTTGCGGTATAAATGTAGACGAAATCAAAAACTAATTGCACAGTTTGCTTTAACTTTGCGAGACGAATCTTTTGAGCCTAGTTAGTCAATGTTTGGACAATAATTCACAAATACAAACGAAAATGCTACAGTGGAGAATCGTGCACTATGCAAAGTTTGTAGGTGCAAACTTTGCCGAACAAGTTTGTAGGTGCAAACTTTGCCGAACTAAACGCACCCTAAGCATGACTTAACCACCAGCCTGAGCCACTCACTTAAGCCAGAGAACAACTGACAGCCACAATCCCAGCGGGCCACCAGCATCAGCATGTGAACGTCGCCATCCAAACAACCCGGCTTTTGTCACCTATCAGCCCATGATTGGGAATTAAGCTCGCAAGTTTCCAATAATAGCCGAGCAATCCAATCTTTCTTTTCAGCTAGTGTCACGGGAGACATGGAAAACAAAGCGCAGAAGCTCTTTTTTTTTTTTTCTAAATCAAGAGATCTAGTCACTCAACCACTAGGGTCTATCACTTGTTTAGCTCCAAATCTGTATCCGATTCCAAGTCCACAATGTATATATCTAATTAAGGGAGCAGACCAATGATTTGTAGTAGAATTTAGCGATTGGCCTCCTACAGTAAGTTTGATTTGATGATGGACTCTGGATCACACAGCATGAGCATGGTTTCTCTAGATGTTCATTTCTCTGGTTGTCGATGGAAGGAAGGGTAAAAATGGCGGCTTGGGCAGTGTTCGGCGCGACTTAAATTTTTACTGTTCACACGGGAAAATACGGTTCGTACTGAAACGTTGTTAGAGAAAAACACGACTCTGGTCAGTCGAGCACTCAAAACTGCACAAGAACATTGCTCGCTGAACAATTGCAACTTACAACAATGGGAAGAGAAATCCTCACTGAATTGCGAACCAATCATCAATCGAAACAATGCCGGCAAGCCGCTACCGCCGCAGCCGCCGCTAGCCCATCACACACACTAGTTCTTCCAGGCGTAGACGAGGAGGGAGAAGCCGTCGCCGCTCTGCAGCTCGGCCTCCTCGGGGCTGCCCCAGTCCATGACAGTGGAGCCACTCGCCCACGATGCGGAGGAGGACGCCACTGACGCCGACGAGGAGGAGCTCACCTTGGCCAGCCTGCTGGCCTGCCCCCTCTTCCTCCTCCGCTTCTCGCCATTGCTGCTGCTCTCGCTCCAGTCCCCCCCTCTCCCCCACCTACCAACGTAGCCTGCCCAGCCGCCGCCGCCTCCCCCGGTCTTGTCGAGCAGCTCCTTCTCCTTGGCGTCGTCGGCTGGGTCACGCTCCTCGCCGTTGCAGCCGGCGAGCTTGAAGCGGAAGACGAAGACGGCGTGCGCGGGCGGAGCTGCGGCCGCGGTGAGTGCGGCAGCGGCGACGGCTGCGTCGGGTGGCGAGGTGTCGGGCGCGGGGAAGAGCCAGTTATGAAGGTCCCAGGAGACGAGGACGCGGTCGCCGCCGCCGAGGTCCACCTTCTCGGTGCCGCGGAACTTCCAGCGCAGGCGGCGGACGTGGAGCACGCGATCGCCGTCGACGGAGACGGACATGCCGACCTCGGCCCTGTCCCGCTCCCGCCCCTGGCCGCCCTGGGCGGCGGCGCGCGAGACGAGATCCACCGAGATCTCCCGCTGCTTGCCGCGCACGACGACGCAGGTCCGGTGCCCGCGTCCTCCGCCGTCGCGCATGGACACGTGCTCGCGGCGCGAGACGAGGACGGGGCCCGGCCCGGGCGGGCGTCGCGCCTTGGTCTTCCTGTAGGCCTCCTCCGCCATGTCCCCCGCGACGACCGCCATCTCGCCGTCCACCACGACGGCGACGAAGTACCCCGAGCAGGGCTCCGGGGAGCCGCCCGAGGGCGGGAAGCGCGCGCGGGAGAGGTCCCAGGCCAGGTCCACCACGCGGCGGCCCCGCACGCGGAAGCGCTTGGACCCGCGCCGCCGCCACAGCAGCCACGGCCGCACGCGCACGGCCACCGTCGCCTCCTCGTCGTCGCACTCGCACTCGCACTCGCCGCCGTCGTCAGACGCCGCCGCGGAGGGGACGCGGAGCACGGCGCGGAGGCTGAGCCCCAGCGCGGCGCGCGACCAGGATAGCGCGGCTAGGCCGAGGCGCGTGTCGTAGACGGACGTGGCCAGGCTCGTCCCCGCCCCGGAGCCGCCGGACCCCGATGCGGCGGCCGACGCCCGGCCGCCGGGCGTCGCCGCGGTGCGGAAACAGGCCGGTATCGCGTCGGGCATCGCGCGTTCTCCTTCTGCACTTGGGATGGAAACCACAGAGATTTTGCGCTGAAAACGCAGGCGTTCGTTGTTAATTTCGAAGTTTTGATGTCAGACGCCGAACGCGAAGCCTGGTTGATTCGTGTGCAGTTAATAACGAGGCGAGTGTGAACGAACTGGTCTTCTCTGTTGTTTATTCGGGTTGTTTAGAGTGGGAATTGTTCAATCACTTGTTGCGTGGAGTCTACATCTTAGCGTGAGAAAAAAATTATAAGAGCTCAATCTGAAAAATTCAAATGCAGGTTGCTAAGCATAGCTTATCACTTCCATTTCACCCCGATTAAAGAATAGTAGACCTTGATCTGTGAAGGTTTTGGGACAGGAGTGGCCCTCAAGTCTAACCAAACACCTGTTGTTGGATAAGGATGTTTTTTTTTTTGCATTAGCTAACCAATTACAGTCAACTGTCATTCTGGTTGTTTAAATTACGTGAAATGTCATTCTAGTCTAACTGAGTAGGTTTTTAGGTCGATCTAATAATCCAACATAATGAGGACTTAGCATCCGATGACTTCAAGCTCGGTCAACTTCACTGCTTTCTAACACGACTAATAACATACTATCTGAAAGCCGAGAACTTCGCACGCCAACTCTCTGCACTGCACTCCGCGTTGCCTATTCCAAAGGGCACTCCGCTCCTTTTTGCTCGCCAAGGCTTAATCATGAGTCGAGGCCTAATCACGCACGACATGGTACGAGTGGGTCGATCAGCCGGAGCCTCGATTCGTTCGTGCTAGATATGGTACTCCCCCGTGCCCGTGGATACAGATTGCATGCATGCCGATGCCGGTCGCGACAATACACACGACATGATGCAACCAAGAATCGGGGGAGTCCCAAAAAAAAAGGAGGAAACGACGAGACACCGGCCCGCCGCCCGGGGAGGAGAAAACGAGCACCGCCACCGCGGAGGCTCAGGGTGCACCGAACCGTCGAGCCACCCCGCCCGTGCTCCGCCTCCACTTCCACGGGCGGGTGGTGGCAGTAGCCTAGCCGCAGAGCACGTGAGGTGAAGACCACGCTAATTCAGCGCTGATTCTTGTTCGGTGCCGTGGACCGGAGGACGACCGGATCGACGGACCAATGCAAGGACAGACGACCGGATCGGCTGAGAGTCAGAGGACGAGAGGCAAAGGAACGGTCAACCCGCCGGCGACGGCGATCGACCCACCTCCACGGAAACCGCGCTCCGATTGCAAGCGGGCCGCGTCTGTAGCTGGAGCCTGAAGCCATCGGGCGACGCTGGTAGTTTATTACCCGTCGAGCGCGTGCCGTCCGTGGTTTCAAGGAATCCGGTCCCTGGATTGCCAATTTGCCATGGTTTAGGGAGGGAGTTAGTGGGCGCTGATGCATGCTACAATGCTAGGATGGTGGGTTGCAAATTTGTCTTCGCACATCACATCTGTTGTTTAAACATTGGACTAAAGTTCAGGGATATCACATCAGATGTCATATGAGGATGTCACGTTGAGTTCACATAGTAATAATAAAATAAATTATATAAGTCTTCGGCAATTCACGAGACGAATTTATTAAGCCTAATTAATCCATAAGTAACATATGTTTACTATAGCATCACATTGTCAAATCATAGACTAATTAGGTTTAAAAAAATTCGTCTCGCAAATTAGCCTCAATCTGTGCATTTAGTTTCGTAATTAGTCTATATTTAATATTACATATATGTGTTCAAACATTCAATATGACAGAGACTAAAGTTTAGAAGAGAAAAATAAACACAGGTTAAGCTGACGCTGCAAGCATTCACATGAATATCTCCGGTGCTATAGCTACAGTCTGCTCTTGCAGATAGTGACCAGGTCTGGAAGTGTTTGTGTGTCGTCTATTCCCAAAGGTGGGTTAGAGCTGCATCACTGTGTCGAAGTGTATATTTATGCCATAAAATGAAGTGTATGACAGAACAGCTCCATTGGATATTAGTGTCTTACTGTTACCATCTACGCCCTATTCGTTTAGCTTATAAACCATACTTTTTCAGTCAACGAATATATATTTTTCTCTCATAATAAATCAGCCAATAATACTTTCAATCATAACTTAAAAGTCAAACGAACATGGCGCTAGTCACAATCCATCATTACTTTCTTTACGTGTACAATGTGTTGGATCTGATCAGGCGGCTGTATTTTGTGAATATACAATGGCCCCGTTCAGCTTACCTTATAATCCTACTATTTAGCTTATGTTTTTAGCTAGAAACAGTATTTTTTTCCTCACAACAATTTAGTTAGAACAGTATTTTTCAGCCAATTCAGCTAAGTTTCAGTAAGCCAAACGGACCCATGTGTTGAATAAACGTTCTCTGGTCGTGTATCAATGAACAGGTCATTTTTTTCTACATTTTTTTATCGTGTCTTGTTAATATATGAACAGGTCTCTATTTTCTACCGTGCTTTTGTCCCTCACTCGATGGGCAAAGCCACACAGGTCTTGAGCGGTTCAATCGTATCTTTTACGTATGAAACCTACGCTCAAACCTAGGCCAGCCGGCGTGCCATGTCATAGGCTTTTCACGGCCGTTTGATCGGACGCGCGGACAATCCGCGGTTATTTTACGAAAAAAACCCCCTTCTATTTTTTTGAAATCAACTTGCGCTTCAGAGGTCCTCTCAGAATATTTTGCAAAAAACATCTCAGATTATTTCCAAATCAATCCGTAGTCCAGAACAGATGGGCTCTGGGTTTTTTTACAAAAAAGACCTTCACTTTATCGAAAATCAACTCGTGCTCCAGAGACACTCTCAACAATTTTTATGAAAACCTCCTCAGATTTTTCTCAAATCAAAATACAGGCCACCTTTAATTATATCTCTTTTTTCAAAAAATAAATTAGCTGAAACTTTAAAATTGCATAGTAAATCACAGAAAAAATTGTAAATTAGAAAATCAAGTTGATCTGAAATCCTAACGAGTAGAACTATGCAGTGCATCCATAATATCACATGTTTTAGTAAGGATTTTTTCATATAAACTTTTACCTATGCTTTTAAGGGGCAAATAAAATTATACCTTCACGATGATAAAATCTCGAAAATACATAAAAATCATAAAATAAATAAAAAATTGCTGAGTTTCTCATTACTACATCTATATTCTTATTGCCACTGGCCTAATCGAAAGGGAAGGCGCGGCAAAGCCGCGCCCGCGTTTCTAGTAGGATAGGATATTACAGCACTTGGCTTTCTTATATCAGATCATTGAAGTCCTCTCGTGGACAAGCGGTCCATCAATGTAAATTTGAAACAGGGTCTCTTAGTGTCGGTGTTTCGTACAAGCACCGGCAAGTAAATTTATAGTAATGCGCGTTAGGTTCGGATGGTGCGCTAAAGGACACAGGAATTATACTGGTTCGGACGGAACGTCCCTACGTCCAGTTTGTTGCTGCTTGTGTTATTAGCACCGTAAACGATCTGTAGTAAGGGATACAAACTGCCGAGAGAGGGACTGGTCCCAAGTCTCTGATCGAAGGATTGAAAGGTGGTCAAGAGCTTCGTAGCTGCTTGAATGTGTGTGAGTGCGTTCTATTGTTCGGTCCTATTTTTCCCGTCCGTTTGATGGAGGACATGCCTCCCCTTTTATAGATGAAGGGGCTGGCTTTACAAGGGTGAGAGCTCCAGGATGCGTACTCTACTTAGCCTTGTGGCTCATGTCTACCTGGTCAGGTCCTCCATTCTGATGAGTGCGAAGGAAGATAAGTGCTTATGATGTCGTCAATATCTCTGTAGGATGTCAGATCAGTCACAGCATGCTGCCCCCAGGGTATGGGCTGTAGTACAGTGGTTTTGACTTAGGGGCCTCCCCCAGCCTTGCTCCACACGCCTTCTGGTTCCCATGATTCCTGTTGGGAGAATTCGGGGTCGGGGTCCGGTGTAGCGCCGTGGCCAAGGCTCTCTGACTTGGAGGACCTGAGGGGTCGGGAAGAGGGCCCCCCCCCGCTTCCTCGGGTCCACAGCGCGGTGACGGAGTATCCGTCGTTCGTGGAGATAGCAAATCCGTTCTTGGAGTGTAGCGGTTGTCGTATATCTTCGTTGGGTTCCGTGTCCCAGAGCTGAAGGCGGCGCCTACAACTCTACAGAGTGAGGTGCACGTACCTGTAATACCTTTTGGGCTCTGCGGCGCCCGGAAGGGTCTAAAGCGTCAGTCCTGTCGTTCCCTGGCAGTTCTTTTCCTGTCAGGGTGCAGGGTATGGTCGTTGGAGCCATGGTTGACCCGAACGTCTTGTCTCGTCCTGTACCCATCGTTATGAGGGATAGATATCGATCAGGGCGAGGCTCGTTCTGGGCCGTCGGATGAGACGGAGGCCAGTCCCTATCTCTTGGGCGAGACTAACCCTATCCCTCCGGGATCGGGCGAGGCGGAATCTATCCCTTAGCCTTCGGGCGAGACCGAGCCCGCCCTATAGGCGTCGGGCGAGACGGAGATTAGCCTTGAGCCTTTGGGGCGAGGCAGGGTTATCCCACAAAGGCGTCGGGTGAGGCTGACCCCACCCCTCCGGGATCGGGCGAGACGGAACTCATCCCTCAGCCCTCGGGCGAGACCGAGCCCGTCCTCAAGGCGTCGGGCGAGACGGAGTTTATCCCTCGGTCCTCGGGCGAGACCGAGCCCGTCCCAAGGGTGTCGGGCGAGGCGGAACCGAACTCCTGTCATTCGAACAAAGGATGACATGGCGCCCTTATGCGTCCAGAAGTTTTTTACGTTCGGTGGTTATCGGTTCCACCTTCTGGGGTACCCCGGTATTAGGTCCCCGACAGTAGCCCCCGAGACTCTAGGTGATTCGGGCAGAACCGCCTGGAGGGTGTTTTTCGATTTCGCCGAAGCTAAATTGCCGGAGGGTGCGCGCGAGCGCACCCGATGGGTGTAGCCCCCGAGCCCCCGGGTGACTCGAGTAGAGTCGCCCGGGGGGTTGTATCGGCCCCTTCGCGGGTAAGGCTGAAGGACTTAGTTTTTCATCAACTGGGTGTTTTTTCGAGTGGGTCGTGGCGTCCCGTTCGCTGGGGACTGACTCGGGGCTGTCCTAACTGGTGCTTCTGCCCCTGATGGCGGATCGTTCGTGGATTCCTTCTTAGTTGGGCTGGCCGGCGAGTTGCTGGACCCTAGGTGGGCCAAAGAGAAAAGAAACAGGCCTTTGTGGCTTGCGCTTCCCCGGTGGGCAGAGAGTCCGGATTCGCTTGGGGAAGGCGAACCGTCCGCCGAGATTTTTGGGATAAGAAGATAGGGACTGCGGGCGCGTGTCCCGCGACGCGACGCGGGGGCGCGCGTGGCAGGCCCGGAGATCGAGGCGGACGGTTGCCCTTCTCGTGTCCGTCGCCCCCTATAAAACCGCGGGGTTCGCCCCCAGGGTCCCGTATTTCGCTCCCCTTCCTTTGCGTTCTGAGACATCCGCCGCCAATCTTCCCAGCCCCTCACGCCCGCATTGCCACCGTCGACCGGCCTGCGTTCGTGTTCCAGCCGCCGTTAAGCTCGCGCCTGCCCTTCCCCCCTACTGCCTCAATGGAGTTGTGGGGCAGATCAAGCATCTCTTCCCGGCGTCTGGAGGGCCTCGTTCGCCGTGGCCTTCTCCGCCCACAATCCGCCGTCCAGGAGTGGTTGCTTCCTGGCGACGAGGGTGAGCCGGTGCCGCCTGAAGGGTATGTCGTCTCTTTTGCCCTCTTCCATGAGCGGGGATTCGGGGTACCCGCGCATAGATTCCTTCGGGGGCTATTAGATTACTATGAGGTAGAGCTGCAGCATCTAACTCCCAATGGGATACAGCATATGGCAGCGTTTGTTGCCCTGTGCGAGGGTTTCCTGGGGATCGATCCCCATTTTGATCTGTGGCGGCATTTCTTTAGCGTTAGTCTGTCGAGGAGGAAGATTGGGGGGAAAGAAGTAGACGCACCGATGGGGTGTGCCAGCATTCACCTGCGCCATACCCGATCGAAGGGTTACCCGTACATGCGTCTGGCCACATCCAACAAGGGATGGCATTCGCAATGGTTTTATGTTAGGGATGATGCGAGTGCCCCCCTACCGAAGTACACCGGACGTCTTATTGTGGATGCTCCGGCGTCATGGGGCTGGGGCGTCCAGACTAAAGACAAGAAGCACATCTCCGACCTTCTCTCCGCCCTCCATGCCCTGAAGGGTCGGGGTGTAAAGGGGTCGGGGATTATCGGTGCTTACCACGCGAGGAGGGTGGCGCCACTGATGGCGCGCGTGCTTCCCCTGCATCGGATGATGCCAGGGATGTCGTTCGAGGGAACGGTGCTCGTTGACGAGGCGCTCCCTTATTCGGAAGTGGCGCAGCGTGTCAAGGAAGCGACGGAGCCGACGAAGGATTCTGCCGGCATGGTCCTCGACATCGTGTATCCGGTGCCCGGGCATCCTCCAATGCGGCCGGAGCCTGGGTTCTTCGAATTCGTAAGCCCTCTTCCCCTGCACTCTTTTCTTTCTCCTGAATCTCCCTTTTTAATACTTGCTTTTGTGATGTTGGGGCTAGCCGAGGGGGCTAGTCTTCAAGGATAGTCCGGCTCCACTGCCGAAGGACAGGGCTGTGGCGGCGGCGAATCGACTCGCGGCCGAGCGGGACAAGAAGGCAAAGGAGGAGATGAAGAAGGCGAAACGACTGAAGCAGGAGGCACGGGATCGGGGAGAGGACGTGAGCAGTGAGGATGACGACGATGATGATGATGACGACGGTGACGACGAGGTAGCCGTCGACGTGGATTGGGGCGTCCTGGAGGATGAGGAAATGCTGACAAGTGGCCACCCACCCGTGCAGGGGCCCTTTGCTTTTCACGCAGAGGGAAGTGAATCAATGAGGTCGGTGGAGGCCGGCGAATCCGCCGCTTCGCACGGCGTGCCGGCCGAGGATCGGTGGATGGGGGACGCCGGGCTTGTTGCCGCCGACCCTGAGGCGATCGTGGAGGGGGGTGGTACTGGAGCCGCGCCCAGCTTTGGTGCCGCGCCTTGTGAGGTGATGGAGGGGAGCAGCTCTGGTGCTGCGCCCCGTGAGACGAGGGAGGGGGACGGCTCCGGTGCCGCGCCCGGCGAGACGATGGAGGGGAGCGACTCCGGCGCTGCGCCCGACGAGATGAACCCCCCTGCCCCGGGGCAGGGGGCAGGTATGAAACGGTCCCGTCCGGACGAGTCAGGGCAGGGATCTGGGGATCCGTCCCCAAAACGCTTCCGTCGGCCGAGGACGTCAACGTAAGCTCTTGACTCCTCTGTTTTCATCTTTTTTCCATTTTTATTTTGACTTAACGGTTATTACCTCTGTGTAGGTTCTTGCGGACGGGTCACCCCCTGGGGCTGGCGCCCAAGAAGAGTCTCGCCCTTCAAGCGGGACAGACGGCGTCGCCTGGAGTCACCCCTGTTTCGGGCAGGGGTGGTGCCGACGTTGGGGCCGCGTTGGCCGAACCGACGGCGTCCATGGTGGCTCCCACGCCCGCGGAGGCCACTGAGCGAGCGGCTTCTTCCGCGGCGGGCGTGGAAGAGCCGGCCGAGGACCGCATACCGCCGGTGAAGGTGATCGTGACTGCGCCGAGCCAGGATCAGCCGGGCGCGGTCGTGGTGGCACCCGAGGGCGTGGTGCAATCCGCGCCACCAGGTGCCCATGTGGATCCGCCCGTGGCGCCCGAAGCGGTCCAGACGGAGGAGGGTCCATCCGGAGGGTCCTTGAGTGCGGCGGTGGTGCCACACAGGGTCAGGAGGGAGCCGCCACCGGCCCCCTTGTCGGGAGGAAGCCGCTCCCCTGCGCGGGGGGAGCCGCCGCTCCAGTGGATGGCTGCTCAGGACCCGACGTCGGCTCTTTTCTCGCTCGATGATCATTCCGAGAGTATGGAGCGAGAAGGTCTTGACATCGGGATCTCGACCATGCTGAACGCCCTGGATCAGGCCAGAGGAGCCCTCCGTGAGATCGTTATCCCTACCTCTCAGGTATTTTCTGGACTTTCTTTTTTCTTTCTTCGTGTGTTTGTGGATTCTCGCATTTCTGATATCAGTCTTCTTCTTCTTCAGATTCTTGTTGCTCGTAGCCGGAAAAAATCCCAATTCCTCCGTGAGCAGAAGGCAGAGCGGGATCGCCTCTCCGAGGAGGCCCGGCTGCGAGCAAACATGGCCGCCCAGCTTGCTATCGTCCAAGAGCGGGAGGCCCAGGCGCGTCAGGATGCGGAGGAGGCGCACGGGATGTTCGAGGACCTGTCGGCGAGGTCTAAGCTGGATGGAGAGGAGATTGCCAGACTCAAAAAAGAGCGAGACGAGCTGCTGCAGAGGAATGCCGCGGCCAATGAGAAGGCCGGCGAAGTCCTGAAGGAGCTGGAGATGGAGCGGGACCTCCGGCAGAAGGCCGAGAGTAGGGCCACAGCCCTCCAGCAGAAGGTGGATGAGGACGTCGAGGTGGTCCGCTCTCTCCGGGCGGAGCTTGATGACGCGGTGAAAGGAAAGTTGAGTGCTGAGAACGTCGCCACCAAGCTGGAGAAAGAGGCTGCCTATACGCGCAGGGCCCTTCAGGCGGAGAGCGATGAGCATGATCTTCTACAAGCTGCGGTCGGGGTGGTCCTTAACGCCCTGAATGTGACGGAGCCGGTGGAGACCAGCCCGCTCGCGGCTCGTGTCGGAGGTATCACGGCTCGGGTGGGCCAACTTGAGGAGAGTGCTTTTCACGCCGGGATTACCCAGGCCTTCACCGTCGCCCACGCCCATTATGAGAAGGAAATAAACCTGAGGGTGATGAGCGAAGGCTTTCCGTCCACCTACGAGGATGAAGAGCTGGAGGAAATGGAGAAGATGGTCGCTCCCCTTGCGAAGAACCTGGCAGACAGTCTGAAAGAAATGGTTCTCCCTTCGCGGGAGTAATTAATCGAAAAATTTTGAGAACAGCTTATATGTAATATGTGGACAAGTGTCGGTATTTTCGAGTCTGGACGCCTTTCGTGCTTTTGCGTCTTAATTTCGTTTTGTTTGATTTTTTTGCGATTTGATTTTTTACGGTCTTACCAATATGTTCCCCTGAATTATGCCGCTAATTATAATGCGAGGAGATTGAGGAGGTAGCCGTACCTTAACAGCCCCCGAGTAAGGTCCGACCCCGGCACCTGCTGGGGTCGGGTGTTACTGGAGATCGGAATCGTGGTTTTGGTGACAATGGATGTCAACGCAATAATCCCCGCCCTGTCTTCCAACAGAAATCCCAACTGGGGACTCTATGGGCTCGGCAAGGTGGGGTCTTTGTCCCTGCATTGTTTGGCGCGAGCCCCCGAGCCTTGTTAGGGTCTGATAGGGGTCGGTTGTTATTTGCGTGTTACCCCGTCCTCGGTTTTCGCAATCGGAGGGGCTGAGTGAACGACACTTGCCTCGACGGCTTGAGTACCGCGCTCAACGAGCTCGCTAACGGGTACGTTCGTGCGGAATCCGGGTCCATCATTTGCTGATGGGGTCGGCAGAGCCCTCTGGTGGCACTCCACAACTTCTTAACCCGCCTCCCGGCAGATGCCTGAGTCGTTCGATAAGCTCAGGGGGCCCGATGGCCTCTCCTCGATGGAGATTCTGTGGGTTTGGCTCGAGGTTAGAATCGAACGAGAGAAGGTCGAGACGTCCCGGTTCGCTTCTGAGCGGGATCGGGCAGGGCCGCTGGGGCTCGTCTTGGTTATCTCTCCCTGGCCCTGTTTGGCGTGAGGCGGCCTCGAGCCCTCGCGGGCCGGCCTTCGAACCTCAGCCTATGGTTGCCTATATCGAATGAGAATGTTTTGAATGCAATATTTAATTGAAAATAAAGGCGGGGTCGGTAACGTTACCTTGGTGATGTGAGTGGCGGAAAAGCTCCTAGCAGATGGGTTCGGGCCCCGACGTTTGTGACGAGGTTGAAAAAACCTGCGTAAGAATTGCTATTCTTTGTTTTCGTGTCTCGGTGACGATCCGAGCCGTTCGATTAACTTGGGCAGCCTGACAGCTTCTCCTTTGGGGGAGACTCTGTAGGCGGACCCCTCCGATCCCTTCATTGAGAGGGCCGACGTCGAAACTAGAGACGCGAGGGGCGTTGAGTAGGATTTTTCTGGTAAACAGAAACACCGTAGCTATCGGGGCGTAGGGTTTGCTAGTTCGTCCAGTTTTACTCAAAGCTTTGTGCCTGTATGTCGCGCCCTTAGTTTCGGGCGTACGGAGGGGTCGGGTGAAGAGGATGTCTAGACTGGTAGTCATCCTCGACAGCCCCCGAGTGATGCTCGCGTCCCTGCTATTTGACGGGGTCGGAATCTTGCGAACGAATTTTAACGTATAAAGTGAGAAAGCTGAGAGGCTTATCTTTCTTTGGTCGTGTCTTCTGAGCCGAACGGTCGACCCAGGAGATCTGAAGGGTCCCGTCATCGGGTCGTCCGTGGTCCTGCATGGGAAGGCGAAAAAGTTGTCTGCCTATGTGGGTGCCTTAATCGCCGCGTCCGGAGCGGGTCAGTGGCGGGCCATACCCAGGCAGTGTTCAGTTTGACCAAAGAGGGACGCTTCGTAGACCGGGGTTCGTCCCGTCACTTCCGGCGCGTCCCCTCAGATATCAATCAGCATTGATTGCGTATTAAAAAAGGGGAAGGGAGAGGGTTTTTCGTCCGACCTTTCGCCTTTCCTTAGTTACTGCGCCTCCTCCTTAAATAGGGAGGGGGAGAGGAGTTCTCATCCCACCTCCCCTTCTGCCTCCGAGCCGCTATCTCTCCTTCTTCTTCCTTTCCGTCCAACGCGTCCGTGCGTCGCGGTGGTTCCTGAGTGAGGAAGAGTAATGCCAGAGAGAGATAGAGAACTTACAAACTTGCTCGTGATTCTGGTGCGTGATGTCGAGCCGGAGGTTATCCAACGTAGATGAGATGGTGTGCGCGGCCCTTGCTGAGGAGTCGCTGCTGCCGAAGGAAAGGAGGCGCCGGTGGGCGTCGTACGTCGTCGACTGCGTCGTCGTTCGCTGTGCTCCTCCCTTGGCGGGAGGCGTTTCCTGCCCATACGCCGTTGTCAGGGTTATGGCTGGGGATGATGGCGTAGTCTCCAGACGTCATGGCGGTGGCGTCGCTGCCGGGGTCGCGGCTGACGACGATGGCGTAGTCCCCGGACGCTCCGGCGGAGGCGTCGTAGATGGTGGCGCCTTCGAGGATCCAGCGAAGATGTCGCCGATGGAGAGCGTGGCACGGCGACCGTAGTGGACGAGCTGGCCCATGTACACGCCCCGGACGTCGCCGATGGAGAGCGTGGCACGGCGACCGCAGTAGACGAACTGGCCCGTGTACACGCCCCGGACGTTGCCGATGGAGAGCGTGGCACGGCGACCGCAGTAGACGAACTGGCCCGTGTACACGCCCCGGACGTTAGCGTGGCGCGGCGACCGTAGTAGCACTTGTGGTAGAGCTGAGCCGAGACTGTAATGAAATAACGTTGTGGGGAAGCCCCCGAGTAAACAGTCCTCAGAGTATATTGTACCTTTTTTGTAATGACATCGCTTTGTAAGTGGTGAATTTGTGCAAAAAATGAACAAAATTACATCCTTTGCTTATGGCAAATCATTTTAATGCTTTCCAACTCTTCTCATGGTCTAAGTCATAGGGAGCTAGGAACGTGGGCGAACTAATTCTGACTGAACTGGTGAGCAAAGAGGTTGCAGCCGCTGGGGCGTGGGTGTCTCGCAGTCCTACCAGTCGTATTCAGAATTGGTTCCCAAGATCTTAGCCCTCGAGACTCGTTTATGAGGCGAATGGAAAACTTAGAAAAATGTTTGCAAGTATAACACAGGGATTTTTTACAAGCGTAATACTTGTACTACACATGACATATGTTACGATCACATGCCAGCCCCCGAGTGAGGTCTGACCCCTCGCGATTTGCAGGGGTCGGTAGTTACTAAGGATCGGAGTTCTGTTAAGACAAAAACTGATAGGGAAAAGTGTAAGCTTATTTTAAGGATAGAAACGACGTAGCTGCTCAATGTTCCAGGCGTTGGTGAAGACCTCGCCTTTGATGGTTTTCAACCGGTAGGCGCCTGGGCGAAGTATTTCCGCGACGATGTAGGGCCCTTCCCAGGGCGGGGAGAGTTTGTGGCGGTCCTTGTTGCTCTGCACAAGACGGAGGACGAGGTCTCCGACGTTGAAGGCTCGACCCCGCACCTGTCGGCTGTGGTACCGCCGTAACGCTTGCTGGTACTTAGCTGAACGGAGGAGGGCGATGTCGCGGGCTTCATCCAGCTGGTCCATGGCGTCTTGGTGAGATGCCTCGGCTCCCTGTTCGTCATATGCTCTTATTCTTGGTGCTCCGTAGTCAAGGTCCGTCGGGAGAACGGCTTCGGAACCATAGATCATGAAGAAGGGTGTGTAGCCGGTGGCCCAGGCTAGGAGTCGTCCTCAGGCTCCAGAGCACAGCCGGGAGCTCAGCGAGCCAACGTGCGCCGAACTTGTTCAACCGGTTGAAAATTCTGGGTTTGAGGCCTTGAAGAAGCATGCCGTTTGCGCGCTCGACCTGGCCGTTCGTTCGGGGGTGCGCGACGGCTGCCCAATCGATTCGGATGTGTTGTTCATCACAGAAACGAACGAATTTCCTACCGGTGAACTGCGTGCCGTTGTCTGTGATGATGGAGTTCGGTACTCCAAAGCGATGGATGATGTCGAGAAAGAACAGCACAGCTTGCTCGGATTTGATTGTGGATATTGGCCGAGCTTCAATCCATTTTGTGAACTTGTCTATGGTGACAAGCAAGTGGGTAAAGCCCCCGGGCGCCTTTTTAAGTGGCCCAACCAGGTCAAGCCCCCAGACCGCGAAGGGCCATGTGATGGGGATCATCTGGAGAGCTTGGGCCGGGAGGTGTGTTCGCCGAGCGTAGTATTGGCACCCTTCGCAGGTGCGTACAATTTGCTCGGCATCGGCCACTGCGGTGGGCCAATAGAAACCCTGTCGGAATGCCTTCCCAACCAAGGTTCTTGGTGCGGCATGGTGACCGCATGCTCCACCGTGGATGTCGCTCAGAAGGAGTTTTCCCT
The DNA here is from genome assembly GCF_019320115.1 of Miscanthus floridulus. NCBI lineage: Eukaryota > Viridiplantae > Streptophyta > Magnoliopsida > Poales > Poaceae > Miscanthus > Miscanthus floridulus. The sequence continues at coordinate 78,425,934 of NC_089583.1, forward strand.
GTTCGTCAGGGATGCAAAGTTGCAGAATTCCGATGTGACTTCGTTTGTAGAGTTCGCCCTTTACAAGAACGAAGGATTTGGCGCGTCGCGCGAGCCGTCGGGCTTCTGTCTTGTCGGTTGGTAGTACGTCGTGGAGGAGATAGTCGATGTAAAGCGTTCTCCAGTCATTGGGAGGATCGGACTCCGTTGCTGGGTCTTCTTCAAGCTCCATGACCTCGGGGTCGGGAGGAACAGTTGGCGGATCGGCCTTGGGGGTCGGACTAGAAGGGCCATCGTCGGCTTGTTCCGACCCCGTGTAGCGTACCGAGGGTTTGTGTTGGTCACTAGCGAAGACGCCTGTTGGAACTGGCTCTCGGCTGGATGCCGCTTTTGCGAGCGTGTCGGCCGCTTCGTTGAGGCGTCTGGGGATATGATTGAGTTCGAGGCCGTCGAATTTGTCCTCCAGACGTCGGACCTCTTGACAGTATGCCTCCATCTTGGTATCGTGGCAGGCCGACTCTTTCATGACCTGGTTGACGACCAGCTGAGAGTCGCCCCTGACGTCGAGGCGTCGGATGCCCAGCTCGATGGCGATTCGTAGGCCGTTGATGAGCGCTTCGTATTCTGCAGTATTGTTTGATGAGGGAAAATGGAGCCGAACCATGTACCTCATGTGGACCCCGAGGGGGGATATAAAGACTAGTCCCGCTCCGGCGCCCTTCTTCATCAGCGATCCGTCGAAGTACATTATCCAGTACTCTTGATCGACGGCTGCTGGTGGCATCTGGACCTCGGTCCACTCCGCGATGAAGTCAGCCAGCGCCTGAGATTTGATCGCCGTTCGGGGGACATAAGAAATGCCTTGATCCATCAGCTCGAGTGCCCACTTTGCGGTTCTTCCCGTAGCGTCATGGCTACGAACGACCTCGCCGAGGGGGAACGACGTCACTACTGTCACGGGGTGTGACTCGAAGTAGTGGCGTAGCTTCCTTTTGGTGATGAGGACGGTGTAGAGGAGTTTCTGGATCTGGGAGTAGCGGGTTTTGGAGTCGGATAACACCTCGCTGATGAAATATATAGGGCGCTGTACCTTGAAGGTGTGCCCTTCTTCCTCTCGCTCTACTATTAAGGCGGAGCTAACCACCTGGGTGGTGGCTGATATATATAGTAGGAGAGATTCTCCATCGCGTGGAGGAACTAGGACCGGCGGCTTAGTTAAAAATTGTTTAACCATGTCAAGTGCCTCCTGAGCCTCGGCTGTCCACTCGAAGTGGTCAGTTTTCTTCAGAAGTCGATAAAGGGGGAGTCCTCGTTCGCCGAGGCGTGAAATGAATCGGCTGAGGGCGGCCAGGCACCCTGTGATCCGCTGAACCCCCTTTATGTTTTGGATCGGGCCCATCCTCGTGATGGCCGATATCTTCTCTGGGTTGGCTTCGATGCCACGCTCGGAGACGATGAAGCCGAGCAGCATGCCCCTCGGGACCCCGAAAACACATTTTTCGGGATTGAGCTTGATGCCGTTCGCCCGGAGTTTCGCAAAGGTGCGTTCAAGGTCGGCGACAAGGTGGTCAGCCTGCTTGGATTTGACTACGATGTCGTCGACATAGGCCTCAACGGTTCGCCCGATGAGGTCCCCGAAGCAATTAAGCATACAGCGCTGGTACGTTGCCCCAGCGTTCTTCAAACCAAACGGCATTGAAACGTAGCAAAATGATCCGAAGGGCGTGATAAAAGATGTCGCGAGCTGGTCGGACTCTTTCATCGCGATCTGATGGTAGCCTGAGTATGCGTCAAGGAAACAGAGGGTTTCGCACCCCGAGGTGGAATCGACTATTTGGTCTATTCGGGGCAAAGGAAATGGATCCTTTGGACACGCTTTGTTGAGACCAGTATAATCAACACACATTCTCCATTTCCCGCTCTTTTTTCGGACAAGAACAGGATTTGCTAACCACTCTGGGTGGTATACTTCCTTAATGAATCCTGCGGTCAGTAGTTTGGCTATCTCCTCGCCGATGGCCCTGCGTTTCTCCTCGTCGAAGCGGCGCAGGCGTTGTTTCACCGGCTTGGAGCCCGGGAGGATCTGGAGGGTATGCTCGGCGACCTCCCTCGGGATGCCCGGCATATCCGAGGGTTTCCACGCAAAGATGTCCTTGTTGGCGCGGAGGAAGTCGACGAGCGCGCTTTCCTATGCGGAGGAGAGCGCGGTCCCGATTCGGACGTTTTTGCCCTCGGAGCTGCTGGGATCCAAGAGGACGTCCCTGGAACCCTCTGCCGATTCGAACGATCCGGACGACTTCTTTGCGTCGGGTGTCCCTTCAATGACCTCCTTCCTGAGGGTGGCGAGCTCTTCGGACGCGATGACCGCGGATGCGTGTCCGCAGCATTCGACCTCGCACTCGTAAGCGCGCTGGAAGGAGGTGCCGATGGTGATGATCCCACGGGGACCTGGCATCTTCAGCTTCAGGTATGTGTAATTGGGCACGGCCATGAACTTCGCGTAACATGGTCGCCCCAGAATGGCGTGGAAAGTCCCCGGGAATCCCACTACATCGAAGGTGAGGGTCTCAGTCCGGTAATTGGATCGATCCCCAAAAGTGACGGGCAGGTCAATCTGCCCTAGTGGCACAGCTTGCCTTCCAGGCACGACGCCATGGAAAGGTGCTCGGACGGGACGGAGGTGCGTTCGGTCGACGCCCATCTCGTCGAGCGTCTTGGCGTACATGATGTTGAGGCCGCTGCCCCCATCCATCAGTACCTTGGTGAGCCGCTTTGGACCGACGATCGGGTCGACGACAAGCGGATACCTTCCCGGGTGTGGGATGGCATCTGGATGGTCGGACCGGTCGAAGGTTATGGCGGATTCCGACCACCGGAGATAAGCTGGCATAGCCGGTCCAGCGGTATAGACCTCTCGACGTGCGACCTTCTGGCGGCGCCTGGAGTCGTAGGCCGCTGATCCTCCGAAGATCATGAGGGCACCGGTCGGTGTTGGGAAGGCGTCGTCCTTCTCCTCCGTGTCGTCAATGGTGGGAACAGGCTCCTTCCCCTGCTCCTCCTTGTTCAGGCCCCCGGCCAAGTATTTGCGCATAAGGCCGCATTCCTTGTATAGGTGCTTGGCCGGGAAGGCGTGGTTTGGGCATGGCCCCTCGAGCATTTTCTCGAAGTGGTTCGGAGTGCCCTCCGTGGGTTTCCGGCCACCTTTGCGGTCGGCTGCGGCCACGAGCGAGTTGTCGCGCCGTTGCTTCTTACTTTTCCCTTTGGCGGGACGGTTGGAGGCGCCTTCGCTGGCGCCCTCGTCCCGCCTTGTCTTTCCGTCGGAGCGATCAAAGATGGCTCCGACCGCCTCCTCTCCAGAGGCGTGACTGGTGGCGATGTCCAGAAGTTCCTTGGTAGTTCGCGGGCCCCTGCGTCCTAGCTTGTGGACCAGGGACTCACAGGTCGTTCCGGACAGAAAGGCTCCTATCACGTCGGCGTCGGCGACGTTTGGGAGCTCGTTGCACTGTCGGGAGAAGCGCCGGATGTACCCGCGGAGGGTTTCATCAGCCTTCTGACGGCAGTTCTTGAGGTCCCATGGGTTTCTAGGGCGTTTGTACGTGCCCTGGAAATTACCCACGAAGATCTCAGTCAGATCCGCCCAACTCTGAATAGCATTGGACGGTAGGTGCTCCAGCCATGCTCGTGCCGAGTCGGCCAAGAACAGCGGGAGATTGCGAATAATAAAATTATCATCACTCGCACCACCGGCCTGACATGCAAGCCGATAGTCTTCGAGCCAAAGCCCGGGATTTGTTTCGCCAGAATATTTAGGAATGTTCGTAGGCGGTCGATACCTTAGGGGGAACGCGGCGTTGAGGATGTGCCGGCCAAAGGCCTGAGGGCCTGGTAGAACGGGGCTCGGGCTTCGGTCCTCGTTGCTGTCGTAGCGCCCTCCACGTCGGGGATGATAGCCGCGGCGCGCTGCTTCTCCCTCGTCGCCGTGGGCACGTCTCCGGGCGTCGATGATGCTGCGTACGTCACGGCCACGGCCGAGGCGTTGATGTACAGGGACGACGGAGGGCTGCCTGCCGGCTGGCGGTGTTTGGTATACGGATGCGTCCTTGGTGGGACGCACTGAGGGCGCGTGCTTGCTGGTGTCGGGTTCACGTCGTCGAGACAACGAACTTTCCGCTTGCTGCGCTGCTGCACGCTCGAGCAACGTGCGAATCTCCCGATAAGCGCGTCGATCCTCGGACGTCGCGGCCTCCGGAAGGCCATGCAGCAAAGCGGTTGCTGCGGCGATGTTCTGGCTGGCTCGGGCAAAGTGAGGAAAGGCCCCATCGTCGGTGAGGATCCTTTGGTGTACGGTGCGGGCTGTGGCGCGCGCGCGCCCCCCGTCTTTGCGGCGTTTAATCTCGCGATTGATGTCCGCGTATTCCCGTGCGAGCCCTTGCCCGGCCTCGTCGATCTCTTGCTGACGAGCCCTTAGCTGCTCCATCCTCAGGTGAGATGGGGCTGTCCCCTCTTCCCCGGATCTGCTGTCAGGTTTGTTTGTAGGGGTGGCCTCTTCCCTGGAGGCGCTTTCGACGTGACCCTCGGGGGTCTGCGTCATGTAGCATTCTCGGGAAGGATGGTGGCTCCCCCTACTGGAATCTGAGCTGGAGAGCGATACAGGCTTCTCGTTGAGGAGCTCGTAGAGGGTCTCCGTATCGCGCTCAATCACCCCCACGAACTCGATGTCCGTGGGTGATTGAACCACACGTAGCGCCCAAGGGCGGCCAGCGGTCGCCGCAGCGTTGCGGAGACCGAATGGAAACGCTGTCGGGGTGCTCCATACGGACCTTTCCGGATACATGGTGGCGTCGTGGGAAGCCCCCTTGGGTGATGGGACTCCCCGGGAGTTGTCTGGTGGGCCCTCAAGCCTGAGACGGCTGAGGTTGATGGAAGGGGGAGAGGGGGCGGCTGAATCAGTCAGCGCCAGCTCTCCTCCTGGCGTGATGATGAAATCCAGGTCGCCGAAACGCACGTGTGCGCCCGGGGCCCAGGTGATTGCGTGGGTGGCCATCCGAGACCTGATTTGGAACGCGCAAATCCCCTACCTGGCGCGCCAACTGTCGGTGTTTCGTACAAGCACCGGCAAGTAAATTTATAGTAATGCGCGTTAGGTTCGGATGGTGCGCTAAAGGACACAGGAATTATACTGGTTCGGGCGGAACGTCCCTACGTCCAGTTTGTTGCTGCTTGTGTTATTAGCACCGTAAACGATCTGTAGTAAGGGATACAAACTGCCGAGAGAGGGACTGGTCCCAAGTCTCTGATCGAAGGATTGAAAGGTGGTCAAGAGCTTCGTAGCTGCTTGAATGTGTGTGAGTGCGTTCTATTGTTCGGTCCTATTTTTCCCGTCCGTTTGATGGAGGACATGCCTCCCCTTTTATAGATGAAGGGGCTGGCTTTACAAGGGTGAGAGCTCCAGGATGCGTACTCTACTTAGCCTTGTGGCTCATGTCTACCTGGTCAGGTCCTCCATTCTGATGAGTGCGAAGGAAGATAAGTGCTTATGATGTCGTCAATATCTCTGTAGGATGTCAGATCAGTCACAGCATGCTGCCCCCAGGGTATGGGCTGTAGTACAGTGGTTTTGACTTAGGGGCCTCCCCCAGCCTTGCTCCACACGCCTTCTGGTTCCCATGATTCCTGTTGGGAGAATTCGGGGTCGGGGTCCGGTGTAGCGCCGTGGCCAAGGCTCTCTGACTTGGAGGACCTGAGGGGTCGGGAAGAGGGCCCCCCCCCCCGCTTCCTCGGGTCCACAGCGCGGTGACGGAGTATCCGTCGTTCGTGGAGATAGCAAATCCGTTCTTGGAGTGTAGCGGTTGTCGTATATCTTCGTTGGGTTCCGTGTCCCAGAGCTGAAGGCGGCGCCTACAACTCTACAGAGTGAGGTGCACGTACCTGTAATACCTTTTGGGCTCTGCGGCGCCCGGAAGGGTCTAAAGCGTCAGTCCTGTCGTTCCCTGGCAGTTCTTTTCCTGTCAGGGTGCAGGGTATGGTCGTTGGAGCCATGGTTGACCCGAACGTCTTGTCTCGTCCTGTACCCATCGTTATGAGGGATAGATATCGATCAGGGCGAGGCTCGTTCTGGGCCGTCGGATGAGACGGAGGCCAGTCCCTATCTCTTGGGCGAGACTAACCCTATCCCTCCGGGATCGGGCGAGGCGGAATCTATCCCTTAGCCTTCGGGCGAGACCGAGCCCGCCCTATAGGCGTCGGGCGAGACGGAGATTAGCCTTGAGCCTTTGGGGCGAGGCAGGGTTATCCCACAAAGGCGTCGGGTGAGGCTGACCCCACCCCTCCGGGATCGGGCGAGACGGAACTCATCCCTCAGCCCTCGGGCGAGACCGAGCCCGTCCTCAAGGCGTCGGGCGAGACGGAGTTTATCCCTCGGTCCTCGGGCGAGACCGAGCCCGTCCCAAGGGTGTCGGGCGAGGCGGAACCGAACTCCTGTCATTCGAACAAAGGATGACATGGCGCCCTTATGCGTCCAGAAGTTTTTTACGTTCGGTGGTTATCGGTTCCACCTTCTGGGGTACCCCGGTATTAGGTCCCCGACACTTAGTGTATAGCTTTCTTCACACACATTATGGGAAGGTTTCTTCTGAAAAATTCTCATTATCAAGATATCCAAGAGAGAGAGTGAAATGGGCTAATTCTAAATTATTTACAATAATTAAACCCTACACTTAGATTACTTCACCCCTTTGCCTAGAATGTGTTTCTATTGTTCTACCGTACAAAAGTTTTGTACCCTAAGTTCTAATTCTACTCTAGCATGGTAATTCTAGGAATGTAAAGACATGAAATGAATTATTCAAATGTAAATGCTCAAAGTAAAGAGAGGGAAAGAAACGCGACGATGTTTTTCTGAGGTATCGGAGAGTCGCCACTCCCCACTAGTCCTCGTTGGAGCACCCGCGCAAGGGTGTAGCTCCCCTTTGATCCACGCAAGGATCAAGTGGTCTCTACAGGCTAATTTTTTTATACTCCATCGCGGTGAATCGCCCACAACCGCTCATAATTTGACTTGGGTCATCCACAAGCTCCGTCGGATGATCACCAAGCTCTTAATCACCACTGAGCTGTCTAGATGATGACGATCATCAAAAGTAACAAGCATAAACTCTCACTTAACCACGACAAACCTAAAGAGAAGGGTGGATGCACACTTGCTATACTCTATGCACTAATGAGGTCCTTAATCTGGGATTCTCAAATCTCAATCAACTCACTAGGCTCTTGCTCTCCCTTGCACTCCAAAGGTGTTTCTTAGCTGAACAAATGGGCAAGAGTCATCCCTTAGACGAGTGGAGTAAGTATTTATACTCCCCCACTCAAAACATAACGTTTGGAGGCTGAGTTAGCATTCTGTGGGATGACCAGACGCTTCGGTCAGTTATAGCATTTTGTTGCCTAGGTGTTGCTGCTTCTTGTAGATGTAGCATTTGCAACCAAACACCCAGAAGAATGAGACATCCGACTTCTTCTCATTAAGCAACTCATAAGGGGTCTTGCCAATAAACTTTTAAAGAAATAGACGATTAGATGCATAACATGCGGTGTTGATAGCTTCTGCCCATAGAGCTTCGAGTGTATTGTACTCATCAAACATTATTCTTGCAAGAGTGATAAGTGTTCGATTCTTTCTCTCTACTACACCATTTTATTGAGAAGTATATGTTGCGGAGACCTCATACTTGATCCCAACTTTATCACAATATGCTTCAATGTTTGTATGGTTAAATTCTTTTTCATTATCGCTTCTTATCTTCTTGAGTTTCACTTTAAATTTATTTTATGCTCTCTTGGTAAACTTCTTCAAACATGAGGCCACTTCAGTCTTCTCATGAAGGAAGAACACCCAAGTATATCTAGAGTAGTCATCAACAATCACAAGACAATAGAGATTGCCTCCCAAACTCTTGTAAGTTGTAGGTCCAAATATATCCATGTGGAGAAGCTCTAGACCTCTAGTACTCTTGTTGTTGACATGTAAGCTTTGGTTGGATAAGTGTTTGCAACTTACTTGTTGGCTTAACATGCACTACAAAGCTTGTCCTTCTCAAATTTTACATCCTTCAAGCCTCTCACCAATTCATTATTCATTAGCTTCTTGAGTGAGCTCATCCCAACATGTGTTAGTCTTTTATGTCATAGCCACCCAAGTGATGTTTTGGTGAATAGGTATGTCTTCAAGTTTGCATCTTTGGCGATGAAATCCACTAGATATGGTTGTTGTATCTAAAGCCCTTGAATATAACTTGATCATCATCTTTTTTTGATACAACCACTTCCTTCTCGGTGAACAAACATTGAAAGCCAAGATCACACAATTGATCAACGGATAGCAAGTTGAAACTCAATAAAGCAACATATAGCACATTTGATATTGAATGATCATTTGATATTATTACTTTGCCCAATCCTTGAACTTTGCCCTTTAAATTATCATCAAATGTAATCCTTTCGTGACCATCTACTTCTTCATCTAGTAAGGTGAACATATGAGGATCACCGGTCATATGTTGATTGCAACCACTATCAATTACCTAATGACTTCCACTAGTCTTGTAGTTCACCTACACACAAGAGATCAAACTTATTGTTTAGATGAAAGCTCTAGTTTGGTTTTGGTAAATTAATAAAACCCTAAGTGCTAACCTCATTTATCAAAGTGATTATGAGATAGGTGGTACATTTCAAGTGATGAAGCAAATGAAGATCATGACATGATGATGATGGTGATGGTGATGGCATGGTGATGATCATATGCTTGGACTTAGAAAAGAGGAAAGAAAAACAAAAAGATTAAGGCAAAGGTGAAATTGATAGGAGCTTTTCGGTTTAGTGATCGAGACACTTAGAGAGTGTGATCACATTTAGGATCGATAGTCGTACTATTAAGAGGGATGAAATTCGTATCGAAATGCGGTTATCAAAGTGCCATTAGATGCTCTAACTCATTGCATATGCATTTAGGATCTAGTGAAGTGCTAACACCCTTGAAAATGTTTATGAAAATATGCTAACATACATGCACAAAGGTGATACATATTGTGTTTAGCACTTGGGAGTAAGGGTACGAAACTTCACCGGTGGAGTGTCTGCCTGTAGAGTGCAGACAGTCCGACGGTGCCACCAACGCCCTATATAGAAAAGACAGGTTTTCACAGAGTGCACTGGACGCTAGCCTCAACTGGACCGAAGTGTTCGGTCAGTGGAAGCAGTGAAGACACTGGTGTCGGTCTTCGATTGGACGCTGGGTCACTTCATGACTGGACGCCGATGGGGTGCTTCTGGTCGTGCTGACTTGACAGCACACAGAGAAGAGGGTGACTGACCAGACGTTGGGTGAGTACGATCAGGGGTAACTAGACGCGTCCGGTCATGAAAAATTGTCTCTAGATGCTTACTGGAAGTGACCGAACACTAGGGTCCTACGTCCGGTCGTTATCAACCGAACGTGTCCAGTCGTGAATGGAATCTTACTAGAAACTACCGGACGCTGAGGTCCTATGTCCGGTCACTTTGAAGCAGCTCATCCGGTCACAACTTAAGTGTACTAATGACCGTTGAGACCGAGCGATCAAAATTTGAAGCAGGTGCCACGTGGCGTGCATCGTGCGGCCGGATGCTGGGGTCCTGCATCCGGTCAATACAACCGAAGCGTCCGGTCGTCCCAATTTTCAGTGAACTGAGGAGACAATGACTCTATTTTGTGGGGGCTTCTATTTAAGCCCCATGGCTGGCTCAAGCTGACTCTCTTGGCCATTTGAATTTGTAACAAAACCACCCAATTTATATAAGATCAAGTACGGTTGTCCCGCTAACACGTTGATACACCTATACTTTCACTTATATAAACCTGGTAGTCCGCTGAGTGTCACAAAGGACCTCGGTAAATCAACATCACAACCAAGATCACATGATTAAGTAAATACACATCACATATGTAGAGTTGCAGCGGAAATAATATTACAAATGGGTTCACAATTAATAGTATAAATTTGGGTTTCAAAACCGATTAGTGAAAACAAAATAACTTTCAAATGATTACATTAATATAAGTTCTAAATATATTGCTAGCATAAGTGACATTCTCTGATAAAAGCATATAGATGAGAAATAAATATAGAGTCACCGAGCTCACCGGTGGTTAGCCACCATCTTCAGTAGGCCAAGAACTTCACCTGCAACATGGTGGGATAAACCCTGAGTACTCGAATGTAATCAGCTAGACTTACCCATCGTAAACCAGAAATAAAATGACTCCAAGGATCATGCAAGGCTTTATAGGTGGAGCTAGCTTGACAACTTTTTGCATAAAACGCGACTAATTTAGTTATACAATTATACTTTGGTCATCAAGTTAATTATGACTATTCATATATAGATTAGCAACTAACCTATGCCAAACATGTGGTATAGCATTTAGTAGCATAACAATAGTAACCATAGCTGGTGTAATAATTCCATGTTCATCATAATCATCATATTCCATAATCCAGTTACTACGATGTTAGTACTAGCCAAGTTTCTCACTGTCCAGGAGAGATGGCGATTCAAATCGATTTCAACCAGCTAAGAATTTATTCCTAACACAAACCCAGACATACCTATGCTAAGGTAGTCTTAGGTCACCTTTGGTACAACTCAAGTCCATATTTCGTGGGTTCGCCCAGCGCCGCACAATCAGAGACGACCAGCTGCCAGGACGATCAGGACTACCCTACCCTTGGGCTCACGTATGGCTCCCCGCACATCCTTACGACCATACAAAGTGTGCACTTTGATAGAGTGGGACCCGGCCTGAGTTGAGCTACTCAACTTTGCGGTCAGAATGAGTTATCCAGCCAGCTAAGTAATAGGCATGCGTTCAATCTTGTTAAAAAACGCCAACAACGGTACGGTCCTTAATCGACATAGATGGGGTTGGATCGATACCCAAGACCTCCATGTCTTGTTGCCTCTCTATCGACATCCTGTAATACCTCTAGTATTACGAGCTTGCTTAGCACCGAGATTTAGACCTAAGAGGATTTACTGAAATGATTTTTCTTAGATTTTAAAATTTAACTTATGTTTGAAAGTGTCAATTTGGTGAATTATATTGAACAATGGGTTAATTAGTTCCTAGATGTTTTGTTTCTACGAGTAAGTATGATGTATGGACTAGTGTATGAAATGTGTATTGGTTGGACTTAATTAGATTTTGTCTCATGGCGCTGCTCCTCCCGTGCCCTCACCGGCGGGTTTTCGCCGCCGTCATGCCTTCCCCGACTGGGATTGAACGTCGGCCGGTGTCCTCTGCTCCATGCTTTGTTTTTGGGAGAGAGAAAAGGTGAGAAAGGTAAGGAATAAAGTTCTTCAGGGTTCTCAATGCAAAGATCAGCGACTATCCTGAATAGTGTTTGGTATTGTAGGTTAGTTTCGAGATAACCTAGGGGCCTATTTGCAAAGTGGTACCGCCACCGCCCGCGTTGGGCCGTGCTCGTAGCATGTGGGCTGGCCTATTGGGCCACTCGCCCTGCTCCTCTGTGGTCGTAGCCTGCTCGTCGCCTGTGCTTGCGCCTAGTGTCACACGCCTTGCTGGGCAACTTGCGCCCCGCCCCCGTGCTAGGGTCACGCTTCCATGTGCACCGCCCGCGCTGTTCTGCCATCATTGGGCCACGCCGGGCCAGCAGGCAACGCGCGTGCCTACGGGCCAAGTCGGCTCGCCGGTCATGGGCCGCGGTGATTCTTTTCTTTTTCCAATAAATTAGTGAAGATTCCCTAAAATAAATTCTGAGCAGATTTTGTTATTTAAATATAAAATTATTTAGGAGTCCAAAAATTGTGGAACAAATTTTGTTAGTCTCCTAAAATCATGATCTATCGGATAGTGTAATTCGTTCCCATAGGTTTTATAAGTTTTTAAGGTTGCTCTAATTATTTTAACATGCTTAATATTGTTAAAAGGTGAACTTGTAGGAATTTTCGTGATGAATCGGTGATAGTATTAACTCTAAAAATTTTATAGTAAATTCCTAATATTATTAGTAGCTCACTGTAATTTTTGTAGCTTCAGAATAATTAGTTTGCTCGATAGAAAATTATGCCCTATTTCGAATAAAGATTAAATCGATAGAATGAAATAAAGAAACACCTTGGAATTGTATAACTAAAACAATTGTTGGGGAATAACGCCTTATTCGACAACATCTATATGTAGCCTAATTACGGTCGTCGTTAGAACTAACTCGTTAACTTGAAAGGCATAAATCGTATTTTTTGAGTCACCGTTGCAGATGATTGATTATGTCTTTGCATTGCATTGCATATCAAAATAGGGACGTCGATGGATCACGGAGTCCTTGGGAGTAGCTGGAGAAATGGTACTTTTGGAGATCATGACGCCATGATGGAAAGCTAACTTCCGATTAAATCTTACATAGACAAGCCCCGGTGCCTAACCGCTAATTTTCTGCACTTTAAATTATATTTGTGCATTAAGTTTTAAGGAGTTGAATAAAACCCACTATATATATATATATATCTTTATCCTATGAGTCTTACTAGTATGACAGGATCATGTAGATTGCTATGGTACAGGACTCCGATAGAAGTCGAGTGATTGTCTCTCACTCACGAGAGATAGAAAATATATTACTGTATTATTATCACTTGGAAAATATAAATGGTGGAAAGAAAAAATGGTAACCGAACAAGGATATGGTTTGGGTATTGGTGGGTGTAAGAGGTTGTGTCCTGCGGCCAACGGGGCATAGCTTGGGTACACTATTTTTCCTATCTATGTCAGTTAAGGACCGACGGTTGTATTGGGCTCTAGGCAAGTCACAGACTTATCATCTCAAGCACATACTTGATTATGGGCGCATGGAAGACTTGTTACTCTCTTGTCATAGGTTTTGGCTCTTTCTAGACCAACTGTCAAGGTGATTTTTGGGTAGGAGGTCCTTGCACCGCACTAAGTCTGGGACTCAAAGGCGGGGGCTTGGAGTGCTAGTTTGGATGGGGACCTAGACCCTATGATAGGAGGGTAGTGGGTTGGTCCTACTTGTGCCTAGGGTACAAGTGGGGTGTGTGTTTTTAGGGTACCCAGCTAGGGGCATTGATTCATAAATCGTTGGGCGATCTGGTATGATTTGTCTATGGTCTAGCACTGTAGTAAGAACTTGAAGATGAAAGATGGAAAATAAATTTGATTGCTTATCACCTGCTTAAAAGCAGCATAGGTGCTTACATAGAATGGTTAGTTAATGAACTAATGCACTGCTAATAAAAATCGAATATAAGGATGCACTTTTAGTAATGCTCCTACATATGCAATAAACCCATAAGCCAGATAGCCTTGCATATCCTTAGAGTCTTTTCTTTCCTCCTGTCGGGTAAGTCTTGCTGAGTACAATTGAGTACTTAGGGTTTTATTTCCCCCTGTTGTAGGTGACAGGCGGATGTTAGAGCTGACTCTTGTGTGTGGATTCCTCCTGGTGGGCTCAAAGAGGATTCCCTTATGCTGCGATCATAGTTTTTATTTATAACTCTCACTAAATATTATTATAAATGAAAGTTTTATAATCTATTATCATAGTTTATATATCAATGCTTCATCATGCCATGGATAGATATTTATTTAGTTCCACTGTAATTCTATTCACATGTTTATATTCCGCTGTTCAATTAAATTATTCATAACTCTAGTAATATGATTACATTCCCCTGTTATAACAATAAATACTATACTCTGATGTTGTATTAAAAATGATGTAAGAAATGGTTAACGATATTGTAAGCTTTATTCTCTCATTTGTGATTCTGATGGAAAAATGTGGATTTTTATGTTCTTCCCCTGGGGTGTGCCTGATGGGACCGCGTTATTTGGTGCCCTCCCTTGAGTACTTAGTGTCTAATAGAAGATGAGTACTCTTAGGAGGCATAAGATTAGGCGGTTCTACCACAGGTGGTATTAGAGCATAAATGAGGAAATAAAGCTTCGAAAACTTTTTCTAAACTAAAATTTGACAACCTATTTTTGCAAAAAGTTAGGACGTTTTTATGTGAAGTTATATAAGTAGCCCTATTACTATGGTTATGTATCTAGGATAGATGACACTCTACTGACTAAGGTAGGCTTAATTAATTTTTCTATAGGCACACTGACCCCGAGCATAGTCTGATAGTATCGACTAGCTATAGGGAGAGAACGATGTGCCAAGAATCTAAGAACAGTTGCCCTATATGTTGGCAACAGTGGAAGGACGTATAGGACGTGCATTTATGTATTTCCTGCTTATGCATTGTAGTGCTTGTATTGCTTGCATATACGCCGTCCATAGGTGTCACGTGTGTCATATTGTGCATGACTAACTCGTTCCTGGTCTGGAGTTATTTTGGCACTATGGCTTTGTGCTCCATGTTCACCCGTGGTTCATGCCAATTGTGATCCATGTCTCCCCATACTCTTTTCTACGCTCTTGTTGGACCCTTGCCCTATAGTTGTACTAGTCAGTAAGGGCCTCGGACATCGCTTATCTTGAACGCGTGGAATTTTTATCGATTCATTTATAGTGATCCCACGTAGGAACCCTGGTGGACCATGCCAGGACCACTAAACGCTCTACCTTTATAAGCAGGGCCTAGCTTAGACATTGGTACCACCACTTGGCGTACTTTAGCTCATTTAGCTTTTCCTTTGAGCAAGCTTTTTGCTCAGCCCTTCCTTGCAACCACTGCCAAGAATGGTAGGAGCTTGGGTTAGTAGTTACTGCTTGAATGTTGAGGGTTTTCCTAGAATCCTGCATGCCATCCTACAAAAGCTCAGAGTCAAAGATCGTCCGAGTATGAGGGCCGTGAGTATGAAAAGCATGGCACCGAGCGGTGTGAGGTTACCGTCTACATTGGGAAGAGTAAAGAGTTCCTTGACCTCACTAAAGCCTGGAATGTGACTGCAACCGGGTTTCGCTTCGTCGACACCTACCAGGTTGTGGCCCACAAAGCCTTGTGGTACCTTTGCCAGATCTATAAAGAGCCCATAGCCCGTACCCCCATGAGGATCTTTCCACCTTTGGAAAAGAATCGATGAGCATGGAGGGCTCGCATGGAGGCTTTTCAAGGGCGGGATGCGCAAGATGACAGTCCAACCGTGGTGCACTTGACCACGTACCTACTTGCTTTGGATGAGCAGTACAACCAGCAAGCCTCAGAGCTAAGGAAGTGCCTCTGTCAAGCTGAGAAAGCCAAGATCTTCTCCAAGATGCTCCAGGTGCAACTGGCCGAAGCTCATGCCAGTGTTGTAGCTATAGAGAGTCGGGAGACTGCCATATCGGAAGCCTTAAAGGAGGTTGAAGATCGGCATGTCCATTAGTTGGGAGAGGCCTTCCTGGTCACTAGGGCCAAGTAGAGGACGCTGGTTGTGGAACGGTAGGATCCCTTGATCGTGAAGGGAATCCCTGTCCACCCACCAGAAAGAAGGAGAACTAGTGTTGCAGTGTTGCTAGCACCCCCACCCTCGGAAGTGTCAGAAGTAGAACTCTTGATTCCTCTCACTCAGCCTTTGCCCAGAGAAGAGGCAGATCCAAAGCTAGGGCGATAGAAGAATCTGCCAAGCCCAAGAATGGAGATGTGTGGTCCAGAGTAGATTAGTTGCCTTGGGATGTTGTACCCGTAGTAGTAGTGCTTTCGTCGTTGTCCTCCGGTATTGTACTCTTGCCGTTGTTTTCGTCCATAGTTGTTGAGATCGTCCGCCTATAGGAAAGGTGAATGATGTGTCATGAAAGGGATCCTGAATGCCTATATGTTGTACCCATATAACACCGTTGGAATATGCATTTTGTTTATTCGCTATATTTATTACGTCCATCTACCCTTAAGTTTCATGAGATATGCTTAGAGTTTTCAAAGACAATATTAAGAGGGTTACAAAAGAAGATACAATTTAGATGCTAGTAGACCAGCCATGATTGGAGAACATTGGACACTGTATCAACTAATTGTGGATGTCTCAGCAGAATGCTTGAATCTCTTTAAAACAAATCCATAGTTGGATTTGAATTCCTTGTCCCTTGTTGTGAAGGGAACCCTTGTTGTTTGAATCTTCCCTTGCAATACTCCTCTTATTCTATGGTCTATGACCCCACCGCCTTCATTGCGTGTAAGTTGGTAATAGTTGCCTAGTTAATAGCTTATGGTGCCACGATGAAACCGAGGGCCCTGTGGGAAAGCTACCACATGGTGACGCTGTTCGGCACACGCTGGTATTGAGGTTGTTGACCAAGTACCTTTACCAAGTTACATCGCTGTACCGCTTTTGCTACTAAATATTCTCCTTGAAAATATTCGAGTGTTAGAACAGGAAATCCACAATGGGTTGATGAAATAGTGTTCTCTCAAGGTAAACAAGAGGTGGTGGTTTTGGAGGAAGCGTGTATGTTGTGATCTTAGTTCATACAAAGGTTGGTACATATGTGGTCAAGGAAGGAAAAGCAAAAGAGGAGTAGTAAGGAAAGTTAGCTGTGGGTAGTCAGGAGTGATTGTAAAAGCCTGAGTGGACGTCATGTCCCAAGTCCTGAGTCTAGCTTGATCGTGCTATGCATGCTAGGTCATTTCACTGCGTGCCCAACGAACATCGTCTGTGTCGGGCCCATTAGCACCTAGTTTTCACGTGGCCGTGGCATCGTGCCGCACTCGCCATCCTTGTGCACTATGCGCTTTTCCTTTTCTCTAGCATCCGGTCGACTCTCAACCCCACGTTCTCATCCCCATACCGGACCCCCCTTCCCCTCCCTTCTTTCTTCTTTTAGGGACATGATCGCCCGCATGCCTGCCTTGTCAAGCGAACCCTCTCCTTTCCCCTCTGCTCGCTCGCACAGGGAGCGCACCATGTCTAACCTTATCTCCACAGCGTGAACAGTCTGTGTATCCCATTCACATCGCCTCCACTTTTGGTGTGTTGTGCACTTGCACCCCACCTCTATTCGCCACTATAAGATACACTTGGTCCTTGTTCTTCTTCTTCATCCCCATTCCCCTCACATTCGGAGCAGATCTATGAAATCTAGTTGCCATTGTGGAGCTAGGTTTGTCAATCTAAGGTGATGGTGTAATCTAAGAAGAAGAAAGGATCTGGTTCATCAAAGAAGTTCAAGTTCCCTTGGTTAGTTTGGTCTTAGGGTTCACGATGTTTGACTTCTCAGTCTTATGTTTCTAGATCTATTGGACCTATGCCATGTTTTGGATAATCATCTTCCTACTGTTTCTCCACTGTCCTCATCTATCTCGACTTTTGGATTAAGCTTTGGTTGTATTAGGTTGCTCTTAACTAGGTATCTCTAAATCCCGATGTGATTTAGCGTTCGACGTCGTGTAATCTTCATGTAAATCCTGATCTACAAAATGTAATCACGTTTCCCCTCTTCTGATTCTTACTTCGAATCTCAAGATGAGATTCTTTTTAAGGGGGGTTGGTTGTAACACCTCTGGTGTTACGAGCTTGCTTAGCACCGAGATTTAGACCTAAGAGGATTTACCAAAACGATTTTCTCGGATTTTAAAATTTAACTTATGTTTGAAAGTGTCAATTTGGCAAATTATATTGAACAATGGGTTAATTAGTTCCTGGATGTTTTGTTTCTATGAGTTAGTATGATGTATGGACTAGTGTATGAATGCGTATTGGTTGGACTTAATTAGATTTAGACATTAAAAATTACGGCAAAAGCGCTAAAGGTTGTTAGTTCTAGCTAAGTTATTATTCTCTCTAAGTCGGAAACGATAGTAGACAATGCCATTTTGGCATTCGATCTCCAACCAAAAATGGTTAAGCACTACATCTATGTTTTTGCACAATTGGTTGCAGTTAGGTGTATACTAGGACGTGGTGCAGGTCATAGTTATGTTAGAGTTACGATGCCCACGCAAATATTGACCGAACTTCGTTAGAACGTGTTGAGGGCATGTCATTGGTGCTCTATCCATGAACCGGCATTCTACATGACCCCACCTAACCATGGAGGAGCTGATTGCCTTCGCTATCCCATCGCACTGCGGCTGTTTGCCTATGCCACTATCCTTCACTCTTTCTCTCCTTCGTTAGTGTCTTGTCTGAATTTTAATGGGAGCACATGGCTCTGTCGTGCCCACGCCCCGCTAAGCGCCACCATCCAACTGCTAGTTCCATCGCCTCACCCTACATGCACTACCAACCCACGCATGCTCTACCCCCCAGCGCATCTATTTGCCTACGTCGCTATCCTTCTCTTCCTCGCTTGTGTTGTGTCCGAGTTTTTAATGGGAGCACCAGCCGAGCCATCTAGCGGCAGCAGGTCCTTGCTTCTTTGCCTACCCCTTGCGCTTGGTACCTAGGCGTCCGCTCCCTTGCCCTATACGCCTGCACCACTACAGCGACAGCGCCGCCATCGTTGGTCTTCCTCTCACCCCTTGGTTCCTCCCGCTGCTAATCAGGCACGCCCATGCCAAAGTGCCAGACCGGACCATGACCTACCTGTTGCCTCACAACATGCCATGGCTGCACCCGCCTCCCTGCTCCCTACTGCCTCACGCGAGCACTCACCCTAGAGCATCACCGCTGTGGCCACACCATCCATGGCCCGATCCCTCACAAGCATGCACGAAGCTCCCTTGGTCCCGCGCTGGAGCCACGGCCTAGCTCCTACTCTTTCCCAGCTCACCTCCCGCTGCTAGCCTTGGTGAGTCGGCACATGCCATGCCATTGCCTTGTGGCATCCGCTTGGGTTGCACCCATTGTCGCCCTACCTCCCCCCAATGCGCTATGGCCGCCACTGCCCGACCGCGTACTCCTCCCTGTGCACGCGCGCCCACCGTCGTGCCGAGCTCCGCGACCGCCTGCATCTACGCCCGTGACGGCCACAGCACCACGCCGCCTCCCTTCATGTCTGTTGTGCCATTGCCCAGCTCCCTGCATGAGCACGCGTGCCCCCTGGCCTCACGCTGGTCCACAATTCTCATGGCGTTGCTCCTCCCATGCCCTCACCGGTGGGTTTCCGCCGCTGTCGTGCCTTCTCCGGCTGGGATTGACCGCTGGCCAGTGCCCTCTGCTCTGTGCTCTATTTTTGCGAGAGAGAAAAGGTGAGAAAGGTAAGGAATAAAGTTCTTCAGGGTTCTCAATGCAAACATCAGCGACTATCCTGAATAGTGTTGGGTACTACGGGTTAGTTTCCAGATAACCCAGGGGCCTATTCACAAAGTGGTACCGCTGTCGCCCGCGTTGGGCCGCGCTCACCGCGTGTGGGCTGGCCTATTGTGCCTCTCGCCCTGCGCCTCCGTGGCCGCGGACTACTCACAGCCCACGCCTGGGCTTGGTGCCGCGCGCCTTGTTGGGCCACTCGCGCCCCTCCCCTGTGCCTGGGCCACGCGTCCGTGTGGGCCGTCCATGCTATTCCGCAGTCGCTGGGCCGCACCGGGCCACTAGGCAACGCGTGCGCCTACGGGCCAGGTCAGCTCGCCGATCGTGGGCCATGGTGATTCTTTTCTTTTTCCAATAAATTAGTGAAGATTCCCTAAAATAAATTCTGAGTTGATTTTGTTTTTTAAATATAAAATCATTTTGGAGTCCAAAAATTATGGAACAAATTTTGTTAGTCTCCTAAAATCATGATCTATCGGATAGTGTAATTCGTTCACATAGGTTTTGTAAGTTTTTAAGGTTGCTCTAATTATTTTAACATGCTTAATATTGTTAAAAGGTGAACTTGTAGGAATTTCCGTGATAAATCGGTGACAGTATTAACTCTAAAAATTTTATAGTAAATTCATAATATTATTAGTAGCTCACTATATTTTTGTAGTTTTAGAATAATTAGTTTGCTACATATATAATGATGCCCTATTTTGAATAAAGATTAAATCAATAGAATGAAATAAAGAAACACCTTGAAATTGTATAACTAAAACAATTGTTGGGGAATAACGCCTTATTCGACAACATGGATACATAGCCTAATTACGGTCGTCGTTAGAACTAGCTCGTTAACTTGAATGATGTAAATCGTATTTTTTGAGCCACGGTTGCAGATGATTGATTACGTCTTTGCATTGCATCGCATTGCATATCATAATAGGGACGTCGATGGATCACAGAGTCATCGGGAGTTGCTAGAGAAATAGTACTTTTAGAGATCGTGTTGCCATGATGGAAAGCTAACTTCTGATTAAATCTTACCCAGGCAAGCCCCGGTGCATAACCCCTAATTTTCTGCACTTTAAATTATATTTGTGCATTAAGTTTTAAGGAGTTGAATGAAACCCACTTGCATATATATTTCTTTATCCTATGAGTCTTACTAGTATGATAAGATTGTGTAGATTGCTATGCTATAGGACTCCGGTAGAAGTCGAGTGATTGCCTGTCACTCATGAGAGATAGGAAATATATTACTGTATTATTATCACTTGGAAATATAAATGGTGGAAAGAAAAAATGGTGACCGAGCAGGGATATAGTTTGGGTATTGGTGGGTGTAAGAGGTTGTGTCCTACGGCCAACGGGCCATAGCTTGGTTACACTGTTCTCCTTGTCTGTGTCGGTTAAGGACCGGCCGTTGCATTAGGCTCTAGGCAAGTCATAGACTTATTATCCCGAGCACATACTTGGGTATGGGCGCAGGGAAGACATGTTACTCTCTTATTATGGGTTCCAGCTCTTTCTGGACCGACTATTAGGGTGGTTTTTGGGTAGGAGGTCCTTGCACCGCACTGAGTCTAGGACTCAGGGGCGGGGGTTTGGAGTCCTAGTTTGGATGGGGACCTAGACCCTATGACAGGATGGTAGTGGGTTGGTCCTGCTTGTGCCTAGGGTACAAGCAGGGCGTGTGTTTTCAGGGTACCTAGCTGGGGGCATTGATTCGCGAATCGCTGGGTGATCCGGTATGACTTGTCTACGGTCTAGCACCATAGTAAGAACTGGAAGATGAAAGATGGAAAAATGAATCTAATTGCTTATCACCTGCTTGAAAGTAGCACAGGTGCTTACATAGAATGGTTAGTTAATGAACTAATGCACTGCTAATAAAAATCGAATATAAGGACGCACTTTTAGTAATGCTCCTGCTGATGCAATAAACCCACAAGCCAGATAGCCTTGCATATCCTTATAGTCTTTTCTTTCCTCCTGTTGGGTAAGTCTTGCTGAGTATAATTGAGTACTCAGGGTTTTATTTCCCCCTGTTGCAAGTGATAGGCGGATGCTAGAGCTGACTCTTGTGTGTGGATTCCTCCTGGTGGCCTCAAAGAGGATTCCCCTACGTTGCGATCATAGTTTTGATTTATAACTCTCACTAAATGTTTTTATAAATGAAAGTTTTATAATCTATTGTCATAGTTTATATATCAATGCTTCATCATGCCATGGATAGAAATTTATTTAGTTCCGCTGTAATTCTGTTCACATGTTTATATTCTGTTGTTCAATTAAATTATTCAAAACTCTAATAATATGATTACATTCCGCTGTTATAACAACAAATACTATACTCTAATGTTGTATTAAAAGTGATGTAAGAAATGGTTAACAATATTATAAGCTTTATTCTCTCATTTGTGATCCTGATGGAAAAATATGGATTTTTGGGTTCTCCCCCTGTGGTGTGCCCGACGGGACCGTGTTATTTGGTGCCCCCCATGAGTACTTAGTGTCTAATGGAAGACAAGTACTCCTGGGAGGCATTAGATTAGGCGGTTCTGCCACAATCCCGCCTGGTCTCCATTTACATTATCCCATAGTTCTTTTCCACGATAGCAAACATAGTCAACCGTGCTTTGGTATCCACCTATATCTCGCAGGTGATAGGAAATCACTCGACTTCTACTGGTCTAAGCATGGCTAAGCATATTTTCGATCCTGGACCTACACAGGGTTAAAGGTATATTTCTGGACAAGGTAGTTCTATGCATCAAGTGGTTCCAATCAACCCTTATAACCTAATGCATTAAACATAAAGAACTCAAGTGATATTTGTAAAAACATAGAAGGCTTAGAATGCTCTGGGGCTTACCTAGTATCCAACACTAGGTTAGTGTTTGTTAGACGATACTCGCTTGGTGAGCATCTCCTATTCAGGCATGTACTCTAGGGGTTCTTCCATCTTCGGGATAGGTCCACCATACACAATATTCGGGTTCGGCTCCAACACCATGGCCTTCACGTGGTTCATCTAGCGTACCTAGGTGAGATGCAAGATGCAAGTGCATGAATATGAAGAATGGTAATATGAGATGCAGCACATAATAGCATTCAAGGTAAACATAAGATCATGCAAGACATAGGCATCTAGAGTTATTTAACTAAACATCACACAACCTATTATAAAGGGATAGCAAGCATATTAGGCATGGCACACAAGTGAACTTAAGTTCAGATATTGCACACATGCATTCATCAAGAACTAACCAACATGTTTAGTCAAAACAAGAGCACGCTAAAGCAATCACCTACCACATGTATAGAAATCTGGATAGCAGCACAATAGTCACTTGTTTTATCTATAACTGGAGATATAAGAATCCAACAAGGGTGACCCTAGACTTTCTAGAAAGCTAATGAAATTTTATACAACATTGTTATTATCACCAAAAGCTTATTCCAAAGCTAACTAGGTCAAACATGCCAATGTTTCAGATCTCCACAGAACTAGGACAGAAAAATAGTAGTACTTTCAAAAATATATAATTGGAGTTACCGACATCAAACAAGCATGAACCTTAACTTTCTAGAAATATTATTAAATTATGTAAAACATTTTCATTATCATCACAAGGTGATTCCTCAATTAACAAGGTCAATCAAGCACAATTGAGCACCTATGTCCAGACTTGGACAGATTCTGCCTTGCAACTTCTCAAGCTTATAACTAGAGATTTAGACCATAAAAAGGAGTGATCTTTAACAATTTGGAAATCTAATGAAAATCACTACACTTATTCTATTATCTCCAAGACATGATTCAAATCTTAGTTGGGTCAAACAACACAATCATTCAGATCTATACAGAGAGCATGCAAAACCTGACAATGAACTTGTAAAATCTATAGATCCTAAATTATCAGTCCTATGATCATGAAAATTTAACACAAGCTAGATTATGAAATTAACTACAACTTTGGTATTTACTACATCCACAGAAAACATCATTTACACCACGAAAATAATTGCACAAGCAAAACTGCACATGCAGCCCAAACAGCAGTGGTACAGAAAACTGATAGAAACTTCAAAGAAGCATAACTGGAGTTCTAGACCTCCTACAAACATGAATCATAACTTTTTGAAAAGCTTATGAAACCTAAAACTTTATTTAAGGTGTAACTCCATGCAAGTACTGTAAGCCATAGTTCAAACCAAGTCAAAGTAGTATCACGGTAAAGCTTAAATTATCCTTTTTGATCTATTGAAGCATTTTCTGGCCACTTGCTCAACATGAACCCTTCATAACTTTTGTTCATGAGTGTAAGTAGAGTTGTTTGAGCTAGGTTGCAAGGCTTGGTTGATGCCTATAATTCCATTCACTTAATAAAGCAATCCAAGAAAGATTATAACATATCATTCCATGTGACTTCTTGATTCCAAACTTCATGAAACTTTTTCAGTGGTCAAGATGGATGCATGTTGATGTAATGTACTTGAAATAAGCATGTTTGACATTACTCTTGCATAATATTAACAAGGGTACACTTGTAAGTAAAGGTGTGTTGTCCAAGTTTCAGTTGGAGCTTACTCTTGTAGCTTTGACCTTGACACCTTCATCACCACTTAACATGTCATGTTTGAGCTCAAACCCATTGCTTAACTGGTGACAAACAACAAGGGCGTTACAGCCCTCCCCCCTTACGAGAATCTCGCCCTAAGATTCAGTGCGAAAGATTTTTAAGGGAAGAGAAGCATGTCATCCATTTTCCAACATCAGTGATAGCATTAGGCTACTTAACTTTGGAGTATTAGAGAGGCTAATTTGGAGAAGACACTTTCTAATACTTGCTCTTTGTAATAAGTTTTGTCAGAAGAATTTCCTTCGTTGGCTTCCATGAAGCATTATTACTTTAGGAGGAATCCAAGACAGCACTATACTTTATTCTCAAGATATGGAGAGTACTACAAAGCATAAACCAATTGCCCACAATCTATAATTCCCTAATGAATATAGCATGGACCATGGGAACCTTTCATTAGACTGCAAGCTTCTGAAAACTAGTCATTATAATGGTTCCATGTTCATTCACAAAGTTCAAAAAGTAGTTCTCTACCAAAGTAGCTTGAGTCCAACTTTCCATAAGGGATGAGATCACAGACAGGGTAATCATCCTCCAAGGCTATAAGAAACTGACTAACCAACAGACAATGTCTATGCCGGTCATAACCGTTCAATCACTCAGATGCCACCCGATGAAAAACTACATAATTTTCCATGCGTGCAGTTCTCTTTCTCTAATGATAACAATGTATTATCTAAGTCCATTGAGTGAGCGGTGAATGTGATAGCTGACTCTGTTGACTCAGTGTTATCGATGATCATCATTTTGGGGAATCCTTATATCCAAGCGGCAATAGTTATCTGGGTTGAATCTGAGGCAACCTCTTGGGTAAAAACACATGGAAGGTACCCAAGGACAAGTCTGCCTTGGAAATCTTTGCTTAAGAAGGATGATAGCAAGTCCAGGAGGTCAACGAAAGTTGCAAGTATACACTGACTAGAAAATAGCACACTACTAAGCAGGTTGAGCACAATTTGCCTTCATGGTGCAGTGGTGCAATAAGTTGGATTGACTTGCACTGTAGCAAAACTAGCTTTGTTGAACTACATTGGACATTGAAGCTTCCTTTCTAATGTCAATCAACAACTCATAAGCAAAATCTAAAATCTATTGTTTAACACTTTTCAAATTGCTTTTGACTCGTAATGGCATAAATTGACTTGTAGAACACCTTAACTGCGCAAGCATTGTTGATATGAGAGGGCAAAAGTAAGGCACAAAAGGGTGCAAGGAGTATTCTCTAGGGTATCTAAAGTATTAACCATCATCAGATTGCCAACATGACTTGAACTACAACACAACCTACTAATATGAGGGATACTAGTAGTTAGCAGAGAAATCATAGATTCTATACCTTATGGTAATCAGTTCATATCCTGCAAACTACTGCTCCATCGTGCACAAATATTGGTAGGCATTTAGATCCAAGAGTTCTTTAACTACTGACCAAAATTCAGCTCAAACGGACACCGTTTGACTATCCAAACAATTCATCTATCAAAACTGCTTTGTTCTAAAATTTTGGGACCGAACTATCAAAACATCTCTCAAATCCGATGCTTTATTCAACCGATCCTCAAACCAACTTGAAACATCGAAGTATCCTAAGCATGGAATGAGATCACCAAGTTTTGTGACAATCCAACCATGTTGATCCTCTAATCACCGGCTTAAAGATAACCGGTTGAGTGCCATGAAATCTTGACAATTTTCCTACTCTTCTTTTCCTTTGCTTCACACATTCGGAAGTGTGTTCGCAGTCTTTAGCTCTTTTTATGACAGCGGTAGCTTTGTCGTTGAGGGTGGAGGCTAGGATTTTCCTCATATGCTTCCTAGGGAACAACTTCAACCATTGATGTAGGTACTAGCTCAACGATACACAAGCATTGAACTGGTGGGATGTTCTTGTAGGGCACAATGCATACTTCATGTGGAGGGCAGTCCTATTAGATAAGGAAATGTCTCTGATTATCCTTCTATGCTTTATCCAATAGAGTCTTGAACAAATTCTTTGATAGCATCATATACAACTGAGCAGGGGACTCTTGCCTAATTTCCATATATGCCTTGTGTCCACCAAGGTGATTACCAGGTAAAGATTAATATGAGATTTGATCTTGCCGAGCAGCAACATGAGATCAAGACTGATAAACATCTAAAGACTTGAAAGGGTTGGAGACAAAATACACAAGATTCGATGGATAGAGCCAATGCACTGACTAGGGATTTAGTAGATAAAGAAATGACATGATCTGCGAGGAAAAGGTTCCAAAGCCAGGGTAGATAGCGATCAGCGTTGCACCAGATCATCAGTAGGAGAAGGAGCAATAAGGTCCAACAAGGATTTTTGAGCAGGGTCCTCCCACACAGGAGCAAGGCAACCACGACACATGCAAGCATTCAAGGGAACTAAGCTTGGGCCTAAGGATAAGCAAAGGCATGGACAAAGGTCTTGTTAACGCAATGTTCAAGGGCTAGCAACCACGTGCATAGGCTCATGCTCCTAAGAGAGAACTTAATTGGAGACGACAGCCATGAGATTACCAAAGCTTGGATGCTGTTCTAGGATAGCGCTCTTCAACACTCATATACTTACCGAGGACAAAAGGGGTGATAGTTATGGCACTACCTAGATAACGAGCATCCACACCTACATCATGGTCTTAAGCGAGCATTTTGAAACACTCAATCCAATTAACTTAAGCGACTATAACTAAGCACAAAGCTCGCACACAACAAGCAGTCACCTACAGTAACACTGTAACACCCCGGTGTTATGCCTGCATTTAGGCACTGTAAATCATGCATATCATGCATCATCAAGCATTCTAATCACACATGCCTAATCATGTAAATAACAACTGAAACATTGTTTCGAAACATTTGAAACATGTGTGAAACCTGAATGTTGCATACCTTTGTTAGAATTGTTTTGCCCTGAATTTTGCTTGCTAGGTTAGTAGAACTTGTTTGGCTATCATGGTAAATCATCTAGAAATGTTTAGTTCAATTTTTGGAGCAAGGTTTGTATTCAAATTAATTCAAAATTTGGCTTCAAAAGCAATTTCCCAAAAATTAGGGTTTGGAGTTAAACATTGACTTTGATTATATAATTCAAAATCTAGAAAGAATTTGGCTTTGGTCATAACAGCAAAGTTGTAGAGAATTAAATTCTAATCAACTTTCATTATTGGTACATTTTCAAAAGATGTCATTTTATTGCTCAAAATAATATTTGAAGATGGCATTTAAAAATTCCTTGAAAATATATTTGGAAAAGGCTTTTTCTTCCTTCGCGGGCCGCCGCTTCGCTTCTGGCCCACGACCGAAGTCGGCCCAGCCAGCCTCCCACGCACGCCTCACCTCGCCTCAGCCCAGCCCAGCGCTGCGCTGGCCTGCCTCCGCGCGCCTGCCCGCTGACGCGCCGTGCCACGCGCCCGACCGCGGCAGAGCGTGCCCGCCGCGTGGCGGCCATGCGCCGTCGACGCCGCCGCGCATCGCAGCCGGCCTGCGCCTGCGCCCATGCGCCCGCCTACACCTGCTAGAGCCAGTGCGCTCGCTCACTCCCTCCCACGTTGCCTTTCCTCTCCGCCAGAGCCGAGAGCCCCAAGTTCTGCCTCTCGCCGCGCCACGCACCCGCCGGCGCAATTCGCCGTGGCTCCTCCACCTCGGCCGGCAATCACGTGCCCGCAGCTCCGCCTCACCCTCCTTCAAGTTGTGCTCGCATTTGCGCCACCTGCCGAGCTTAGGTAGAGCCGCCTCAGCCTCGCCACCGACAGCCATGGCGCCGCCGTGCTCGGCCGCCATGGAAGTCACCGTCCTCCTCTTCTCCAGCCCTGCCTAGCTACCCTACCGCATTCGCCATCTTCTCACACATCCCGTGCGCCCACCAGCTCGCCCTGCCATGGCCAGAGATGGCCGCCGGCCTCGTGGCCGAGCCACGCCGCCGCGCCGGCGCAAGCGCCGGCGTAGCCCCTGCCTTAGCCGGCCAGGCCGAGTGGCCGTGGGCCGACGCCTACCGGGCCGTCTTCCCCCTTCCTTGCGCTCGGGCCATGCAGGCCAAAAGTGGCCGTGGGCCAGCTGATTCCAGCGGGCTGGCCCAGTAGCATTTGAAGAAAATTGTTTTCAATTTATTCTTTATTATTTGAAAATAGATATGGTTTGCAAAATGTTTGGATACTCAAAGTTGCTCCAAATCTGTTGAAATAAATTTGTCTAGGTTCCTTATCATCAGATCTACTTGGAAAAAAATTGTGCATGTCATTTTTGAGATACTTTGCTGTAGAATTTTATTTAATCATGAATATTGCTGATAACTTGAAAAATATGTAGAAAAATCTATAGGCTTCAGAAAAATATGATTCCAAGTTTGTTAATCTTCTTATGTCATGTATTTCCTAGGAAAAATATGTTTCATGCATGTGCTGTGGGAAAATTTTGAGGTGTAGTTCAAGTACCTTTAATAGCTGATTTTTGTTAATTTTGCTAGAGAGCAAACTTTGTATAAAACATGCATGTGATAAATTTTGTACAGTCATTGTATGCTATGAAGAACCTAAGAAAAATACTAACTCTATTGTTTGACACTTTTCACAGTTCAAAGTATTTTTATGTTCATAATCCTGCCATAGCTTGTGATTTTTGTGTAGGCTAATCCACTCATTCAAAAACCATGAAAATCTGATGGTAGACTTCTTAGGGTAATACTATGCTGTAGTAATTTTCTAAGATTTTTCTAAGCAAGAAAAATAGAGGTTGCTATTCAAACCTGTTATTAATTAGGGTTTAATTAAGGGTTGCTTCATGTGTGTTTCAGAAATTAGTAAAGCTTTGGTGTATCTTTGAAGCATTTAATAAAATGTGTTAAATTAACATATTAGTAGTAGAAGAGAATGCAGTAGATGACATGTGCTTGTAGTCTATTTTCTTGGATGATGTTGACTACCTTGCATTCAAGCATATCCCTTGTATTCATCTCATCCGATGCACCGATTGCATAAGCACTTACGCACATTGCATCATACAGGATCGCAAATCGAGAACCCAGTCGTCATACCTGAGGAGCCCGAGGAGCAGCTCGAGGTGCAGCAGCAGGAAGTGCCAGAAGCTGACGAGGAGGACGTTCAGGAACTTCCGGAGTGCTCCGATCACCGTCCGAGCTCCTTCGCGAGAGGCAAGCCCCGGAGCATTTTCTCCCGGTTTGCAATTATTTAATTAAATGCTTTACTTTAATTGATGCATTACGTTCAGGAGTTGTTTGTAACCGTTGCTGTATTATACCTTGTTTACCTTTGTTATACTATATCCTTGTTACCCTGGTATCCGCAGTCGAGTCAATGCTTAGCTGGCTTAGACCGGTAGAAGTCGGGTGATTCCCTGTCACCTGCGAGCTATAGGTGGTTACCTAGAGCTGCTTGGATGACTATGAAGTCATGGTATAACTAAGTATTAAATGAAGTTGAGACCGGACGGAGACTTGTAGAGTTTTGGACTGTAGTGCTTTCTGTCTGTGTCGATTAAGGACCGACCGTTGTTGGGCCTCGAGTCATGTTGAACGCATGCCTTACATTTAGCTGGCCGGATAAAGTACCTTCCGACCGTGAAGCTAGGAGATTTTTCGGGCCGAGTAGATTGCCCGCAACGCACTATGCCGGAGCAGGTGTGGTAGGACACGGGGGCAGGATGATAAGACCAAAGTGCAGTCGGTTGGCCCCCGGGTACATGTGGTTCCTAGCAAACTCGAGATTCTTAGAAAATTGACTCGGTGATCAATATCTCACTTTAGCGGGTGAGTGAGGTTTGTGTAAGGAATAAATCACCAGCTGGTTAGGAATCGATTCGAATCGCCATCGCTCCTGGATAGTGAGCACTTGACTTGAGTTACTTCATCGTAGTAATTGTTTATGGAACACTTGGATAGTTATGATGAATATGACAGTATGGAAGTTGTTTAATGATCATTGGTTGTCATTATCTGCTTAATCACATGTTTACTCTAGTATAGGTGCAAATCTAGTCAACATGTTAATAATAATTAACTTGGCAATAATGCTTTTAGAAAGGTTCTTGAAATGCTAAAAATGCTTCTTTTGCAAATGAGTCAGCTACCCTACTATAAAGCCCTTCATAATCCTTGGTGTCATTTATTTTCGGTTATGTCGGGTAAGTCTAGCTGAGTACCTTCTCGTACTTAGGGTTTTGTTCCCACTTGTTGTAGATGGGCAGATGTATTACGGCTACTGTATCAACTGCCTTTATCCTGTGATGGGTGATGCTTAGGACCATGGGCATGGTCATTCCTTACGTCTCGTCTGATGCTTTTGTTGGAGATGATCATTCGCTGGCACTATATTTGAACTCCGCGTGAGTGTGTGTGTGGTTTGAACAAATGGCTTCCGCTACTTTTATTTGAACTTGTTTTGTAATAACTATGTTGAAACTCTGATGTATCTGAGATTGCGAACTTTTATGTAATATGTGATGGCGACCGCTAAACTTATTATGATCTTGGCTGGAATGGAAGTTGGTTTGAAATCCTTCATGATTTCACGGACTACTGGGTTATACGGGCTTAAGTTTGCTAAATCATCTGCTCTGGCAGATGATTTTCTTACTTAATTTCGTATAATTGGTCGGTTCTGTTACAACTAGTATCAGAGCATGGTTTAGCATGTTACTATTCACAAGTGTATTTAAAACAAAAAGGCATTTGGACAATGTGATTTTCAAAATATAAAGTGTGCCAGTGATCATATCCTTTATGCTTAGTTAAGGACTTTAGGTGGCTTAATTAAGTACTGACTGGGGTTCTTGCATCATATTTCTCTTTCGTCGCTCATACGGCGTGCTATTGTATGAGTGCCACTTGTTTGAGTGGTAATG
Source organism: Miscanthus floridulus (assembly GCF_019320115.1). NCBI lineage: Eukaryota > Viridiplantae > Streptophyta > Magnoliopsida > Poales > Poaceae > Miscanthus > Miscanthus floridulus. The sequence continues at coordinate 78,456,606 of NC_089583.1, forward strand.
TATGGATCATTTGCCTCTACGCCTTGGTAAGTGTGAGTTATGAGAGCATGATCGGATACACCACCGATCTAGGGTGAATGCTTATATGATGCTGGAGTAATTACATGTTCTACGCATGTTTTACAAAGGTATCTCATGTATGGTTCTTCCGTCTGTGGAGGCGATGCCATCAATAGGACGATGGTTCGGGTAGTTACTACCATTGTACACGTATCTAGGGATTCGTGTAGAGCGTGTAGATAAAACTTTACTGCTTTTATGCATTCATTGGGAATTGGGCTGAAATGAATCTTCTGCAGGTACATAACAATGCTATCATGTAGAACGTATTAGCTATGTATTGAGAGATCGTTGTATGCCACCGAATTCGTCGTTAGAAATTATTTATTTCCTAAGTTTGTGAGAACGTACGGCACGTACATACATCATGTTACTTGTGCATTTCATTCATGTCATGCATTCCTCCCCTTATAAATTGATTATCTCATTTTGATAAAAGTTGTATCACCTAAAATATGTTTCCCCGAGGTAATAAAAGAACTTTTGCTATAGATGGTCCGCACAAAGCAGACCGCCCGTAAGTCCACTGGAGGAAGAGCACCCCCAATGTCCGTTGGCCCTGAGGGAGCACCGCACTACGGACACCTTCTTGAGCGAGTTTGGCATGCCGACTTTGCTTTGGAGAGTGCTCCATGATGTGGGGTACCCAGAGGGTCAAGAGCCGGTGTACTCTTGGAATGAGAGCCAGTTAGCAGTGGATGGACTCGTAGTAGTGGAGATCACGGTTCCTGCTCTCGATGATGCTCTAGATTGGGATGGTTGGCACATGGAGTTTGAGGGTCACACTCCAGCTGAGGGTGTAGAGGGAGCAGCCTTCCATGTCATTAGGGACATTATGAGTAGATTTCCTAGTGAGCTTGCAGCAGCTCTAGCTGGCACTTTGGGTTCAGCCTTAAGGAAGTGCATTGGTCAGAGGTCCAGCTGAAGGATAGGCTAGCGACAACCAGGCAATGAGTGCTATGTTCGCCGCCATCAGAGCGTATGAGGGTCTCGAGAGTACCTACTGGACTTTGACTGGCTTGCGTGGTGAGGATAAGCTCAAGGGGAGAAAGCAGAAGAAGAGACAGGCACGTGCTATAGCTAGCTTGTAGGAGCAGTTGGCTGATATGAACTTATAGTGAGATCAGGCGGTTGAGAGAAGTGATAGAGCTATGCAGCGGGTGCATACGTTGACTCAAGCCAACAACAATGCAGACCGCATGATTAGACAGTTGGTTCAGGAAAGGAATGAAGCCTAGAATGCAAGAAGCCTTCTGCTATAGAGGGTTGATGAGCTAGAGGAATACAACGGCAACCTGCACGAGGAGTTTCACGCGCTCTACAATGGGGTTGGCCCATATGCCCCGCTGAACGCCGCTGGCATGGACATCAACGACGACAACCAGGACGAGCCGGTAGTTTCACCTGGGGGCGATGGTGACGTCTCCGATCCCGACGATGGCCCCAAGGAGTAGGCTAGTTGCCTTGCGCTAGTATCTAGGTCCTATCGCAATGACCTTTCTTTTGTTGGCATGTAACCTATTGTATGTTGCTTCGAACGTATGAGACATGGCATGTGGTTGGAACTGATTTTCGAATGCGATATCTGAATGCATAAAAGTCCAGTGTATGTATGCTGGCAAATTGGTTGTATGGACGCGATGTTTGTCGTTGAAGTAATTCGATTAAGTGATGTTGTTTTGATTGGGATGCGATTGTTGTGCCTCTGTTTTATTGTATGAATTTATTCTCTCCAGTAAATTCAGTACGGCATAATTTTTCCTTCACTTGCAATTATTATAGGTTCACTCAATCATTACTTGTTGCTGAAATATGCAGATGACAAACACTCGCCGAACCACGTATGAGGCCGCTGAGCCCGGTGCTAACGGTGCGGGGATCGGTGGTGGTGGTGGTGGTGGAAACCACGGCAACAACAATGAGCCTCCCCATGAACCGCATTTGTCACCTCCTCCCCCGTTTACCCCCGAGATGTTCCTCGCATAGCTGCTCGGGAGTCAGCACAATGCGGAACAATCCCAGAAGAACATGGAGGATTTTCTGTGTACCATCGCCAACAACGTTCAACATGGTAACAATCAAGGCAGTGGCATGGGAGTGAACCAATATAGCAGCTTCAAAGATTTCATGGACACCAGGCCGCCAGTATTCAAGGAAGCAATAGAGCCACTCGATGCTGAGGAATGGATCAACATGATGGAAGATAAATTCCGTGTGTTGAGGATGACTGAGGTTCTAAAAATGGAGTATGCTGCACTTCAATTGCAGGGACCGGTGGGAATGTGGTGGAAGCATCATCGCACCACCTTCCCTCCAAATGCTCAGATTTCTTGGAGAGAGTTTGTTGAGGCCTTCCGTGGGGTCTATATTCTACCCAGGCTGACCGAGATGAAGTTGGAAGAGTTTCTAGCGTTGAACCAGGGCACCAAGACCGTGACACAATATCTGCATGCCTTCAACAACTTGTGTTGCTATGCTCCCGACATGGTTGACACAGATGCTAAAAGAATAGTCAATTTTAAGAGGGGTCTCAATCCAAAAATGATGAAGCATGTTGGTACCAACAACCGCGTCAGATTCAATGACTTCATCAGCGACTGTCTGAAGCAGGAAAAGAATAACAATGCCAGTACCATAGCCAAGACACGCAAGAGAGCCTTTGAAGGTGGTCCGTCCCAAGCTAGAGCACCTATGGGAGGTCGTCCTCCATATCGCCCATCGGCACCTGGCGCTAGGTTCTAGCCACCTCAGCCAAGAAGTCAGAATTTCCGTGGACCTCAGAAGCCGTACAAGATGGCAGTACAGCCCAACAAAGCAGCCACAACTGCGGTACAAGGCAGTTCCAAGAAAGCTGTGGGATCTGCCGGGACAGTGAGAGGACCCTGCTATAACTATGATCAACCCGGCCATTTCTCAAGGTTTTGTCCGTACCCACCCAAGAAGAAGCAGCAGACTTATAATGCTAGGGTGCATAGTACAACTATGGATGAGATTCTAGAGGGAGAGCCCGTCACTGCTGGTAAGTTTTCTGTCAATGAAAACCCTGTAGTTGTTCTATTTGATTCTGGATCATCGCATTCTTTTATGAGTCAAGCATTTGCACAGAAACATGAACAACTATGCATAGAATTGGGTTATGGTTACCGTATAAGTTCAGCAGGGGCTGATGTTTTGACCAACCGGATGGTTCGAGGGGCAACCCTTGAATTAGGTAGCAGGAAGTTCTGAGTGAACTTGATAGTTATGCCTGGATTAGTTTTGGATGTCATTATAGGGATGAATTGGATGAAGGATTGGGGAGCAGTCATAGATACTGGAAGTCGAGTACTTACCCTTAAGGATCCCCTAGGTGAGGGTACTTTCCAAGTACCATTGCCTCGGAGAACAGACCTTATAAGTGTTACATGTGCTACGGCGGTCATTCCTATTCATCAGATTCCCGTAGTATGTGAATTTCTGGATGTATTCCCGGATGAGCTACCTGGTCTTCCACCGGATAGGGAGATTGAGTTTGGAATTGAGTTAGTCCCCGGAACAGCTCTGATTTCAAGGAGACCCTATTGGATGCCTCCAGATGAACTAGCTGAGCTGAAGAAGCAGTTAGAAGATTTATCAAACAAGGGGTTTATTCGGCCAAGCAAGTCTGAATGGGGATGTCCTGCCTTGTTTGTGAAGAAGAAGAAAGAGGGCACATTGAGAATGTGCGTAGATTACAGGCCACTCAACGCTATGACCATCAAGAATAAGTATCCCTTGCCTCATATTAATGTTCTGTTTGACCAATTATCCAAGGCCAAGGTGTTCTTAAAAATAGATTTGAGATCCGGTTATCATCAGATCAAGATTAGGCCACAGGATATACCGAAAACTGCATTTTCCACCAGATACGGGTTATATGAGTATCTTGTCATGTCCTTTGGCTTGACAAATGCTCCTGCATACTTTATGTTCTTGATGAATACAGTTTTCATGCTAGAATTGGATAAGTTTGTGGTGGTGTTCATCGATGACATTCTAGTGTACTCCGAGAACGAGAAAGATCATGAAGAGCATCTGAGAACTATCTTGACTAGACTGAGGGATCATCAACTGTATGCTAAGTTTAGCAAATGCGAATTCTGGTTGAAGGAAGTTCCTTTCCTTGGTCACATTCTGTCAGAGAATGGAGTTTCAGTTGATCCAAGTAAGGTGCAAGAAGTTATGAATTGGAAAGCACCAACCACAGTTCCTGAGATTAGAAGTTTCTTAGGACTAGCGGGTTATTACCGTCGCTTTATACCAGATTTCTTAAAAGTTGCCAAACCGATGACAAGCCTCCTATAGAAGGATCACAAGTTTGTGTGGACAGAGGAGTGTGAAGCAGCTTTCCACACTTTGCAGAAACTGTTGACCACTGCTCCTGTTCTAGCACAACCAGATATCGAGAAACCATTTGATGTGTTTTGCGACGCATCGAAGACTGGATTGGGCTATGTTCTTATGCAAGAAAGGAAAGTCATTGCTTATGCATCACGTCAATTGAGAAAGCACGAGGTCAACTATCCAACACATGATCTTGAACTTGCTGCAGTTGTGCATGCCCTAAAAATTTGGAGACATTACCTACTTGGTAATGTGTGCAACATTTTCATATATCACAAGAGTCTTAAGTACATCTTTACCCAACCAGAGCTAAACATGAGACAACGCAGATGGTTGGAATTGATCAAGGATTACAACTTGAATGTGCAATATCATCCTGGAAAAGCCAATGTAGTGGTAGATGCTTTGAGCAGAAAGTCACATTACTTGAATGTGCAGCCATTACTTGAAGATGGGTTCGATCTAATGCATCCTGCTGTGTTACATAGTATTCAGATTAGTTGCTCTTTGGAGAGTAAGATAATAGAAGGCCAGAAAATCGATAAGGGAATATTCCACATCAAAGAGAAAATAAAAGAAAAGTTGTCTCAACACTTTAAAGTGGATGAACAGGGCATGTTGTGGTTTGACGACCGTCTTGTGGTTCCCAAGGATTGAGAGCTTAGGAATAAACTCATGGATGAAGCTCACCTTTCTAAGCTATTTATCCATCCCAGAAGTAGTAAGATGTATCAAGAACTAAGATCTCGTTATTGGTGGACCAAAATGAAGAAAGAAATTACAGCCTATGTTGTCAGATGTGACACATGTTGTCGAGTGAAAGCAATTCACATGAAACCTACCGATATGTTGCAACCATTATCAGTCCCTAGTTGGAAGTGGGACGATATCAGTATGGATTTTATCATGGGTTTGCCCACTACTCAAAAGGGACATGATTCGATTTGGGTAATTGTGGACCGTCTTACCAAGACCGCTCATTTCTTGCCTATCAAAATAGATTATCGACCACCTCAATATGCCGAGAAGTATATCACAGAAATTGTGAGATTGCATGTTATACCTAAGACCATAGTATCTGATAGAGGCTCACAGTTCATGGCTCATTTTTGGGAACACTTACACAAAGGCTTAGGAACTAGTTTGATTCGCAGTACCGCTTATCATCCTCAGACAGATGGTCAGACTGAACGAGTGAATGCTATTTTGGAGGATATGTTAAGAGCCTGTGTATTGTCTTCTAAGGGATCATGGGAGTCATGGTTACCATTAGCTGAGTTTTCTTATAATAATAGTTATCAAGAAAGCATCAAGATGGCCCCATTCGAAGCTTTATATGGCAGAAAATGTAGAACACCATTAAATTGGGTCGAGCCTGGTGATAGAAGGTATTATGGCATTGACTTTGTAGAAGAAGCCGAGAAGAAAGTTCATATTATTCAGTAGAATATGAAAGCTGCCCAATCACGTCAGAAAAGCTATGCAGACAAAAGAAGGAGACCCCTTGTGTTGGAAGTTGGTGACTATGTTTATCTAAAAGTCACGCCAATGAAGAAGAAAAGGTTTGGAGTCCAAAGAAAGCTTGCCGCGAGATTCGTAGAACCATACAAGATCTTGGAACAAAGAGGTCTAGTAGCCTACAAGTTAGAATTACCTGAGACAATGAGTACCGTTTTCCCAGTTTTCCATGTATCACATCTCAAGAAATGTTTGCGTGTTCTGGAGGAAAGAATAGAACCTCGAGGTATTCAACTCAAATCAGATTTGGTGTATCGTGAGCAACCAGTCTGGGTGTTAGACACTAAGGAATGTGCTACTCGGAATAGTGTGGTGAAAACATACAAGATACAGTGGGATCATCATGATGAGGGAGATGCAACTTGGGAAACAGGAGAGTATCTGCAAAAAGCTTATGAAGAATTTTATAACAAATGGTTCGTAACCCAAATCTTGGGATGAGATTTTTATAAGGGGGGAGGGCTGTAACAACCCGGTGTTATGCCGGCATTTAGGCACTGCAAATCATGCATATCATGCATCATCAAGCATTCTAATCACACATGCCTAATCATGTAAATAACAACTGAAACATTGTTTCGAAACATTTGAAACATGTGTGAAACCTGAATGTTGCATACCTTTGTTAGAATTGTTTTGCCCTGAATTTTCCTTGCTAGGTTAGTAGAACTTTGTTTGGCTATCATGGTAAATCATCTAGAAATGTTTAGTTCAATTTTTGGAGCAAGGTTTGTATTCAAATTAATTCAAAATTTGGCTTCAAAAGCAATTTCCCAAAAATTAGGGTTTGGAGTTAAACATTGACTTTGATTTTATAATTCAAAATCTAGAAAGAATTTGGCTTTGGTCATAACAGCAAAGTTGTAGAGAATTAAATTCTAATCAACTTTCATTTTTGGTACATTTTCAAAAGATGTCATTTTATTGCTCAAAATAATATTTGAAGATGGCATTTAAAAATTCCTTGAAAATATATTTGGAAAAGGCTTTTTCTTCCATCGCGGGCCGCCGCTTCGCTTCTGGCCCACAACCGAAGTCGGCCCAGCCAGCCTCCTACGTGCGCCTCGCCTCACCTCAGCCTAGCCCAGCGCCGCGCTAGCCTGCCTCCGGGCGCCTGCCCGCTGACGCGCCGCGCCGCGCGCCCGACTGCGGCAGAGCGTGCCCGCCGTGTGGCGGCCATGCGCCGTCGACGCTGCCGCGCGTCGTAGCTGGCCTGCGCCTGTGCCCACGTGCCCGCCTACACCTGCTGGAGCCAGTGCGCTCGCTCACTCCCTCCCGCGCTGCCTTTCCTCTCCGCTAGAGCCGAGAGCCCCAAGCTCTGCCTCTCGCCGCGCCACGCACCCGCCGGCGCAATTCACCGCGGCTCCTCCACCTCGGCCGGCAATCACGCGCCCGTAGCTCCACCTCGCCCTCCTTCAAGTTGTGCTCGTGTTTGCGCCACCTGCTGAGCTTAGGTAGAGCCACCTCAGCCTCGCCACCGACGGCCATGGCGCTGTCGTGCTCGGCCGCCATGGAAGTCACCGTCCTCCTCTTTTCTAGCCCCGCCCAGCTACCCTACCGCATTCGCCATCTTCTTGCGCATCCCGTGCGCCCGCTAGCTCGCCCTGCCATGGCCGGAGATGGCCGCCGGCCTCGTGGCCGAGCCGCGCCGCCGCGCCGGCGCAAGCGCCGGCGTAGCCCCTGCCTCAGCCGGCCAGGCCGAGTGGCCGTGGGCCGACGCCTGCCGGGCCGTCTTCCCCCTCCCTTGCGCTCGGGCTGTGCAGGCCAAAAGCGGCCGTGGGCTAGCTGATTCCAGCGGGCTGGCCCAGTAGCGTTTGAAGAAAATTGTTTTCAATTTATTCTTTATTATTTGAAAATAGATATGGTTTGCAAAATGTTTGGATACTCAAAGTTGCTCCAAATCTGTTGAAATAAATTTGTCTAGGTTCCTTATCATCAGATCTACTTGGAAAAAAATTGTGCATGTCATTTTTGAGATACTTTGCTGTAGAATTTTATTTAATCATGAATATTGCTAATAACTTGAAAAATATGTAGAAAAATCTATAGGCTTCAGAAAAATATGATTCCAAGTTTGTTAATCTTCTTATGTCATGTATTACCTAGGAAAAATATGTTTCATGCATGTGCTGTGGGAAAATTTTGAGGTGTAGTTCAAGTACCTTTAATAGCTGATTTTTGTTAATTTTGCTAGAGAGCAAACTTTGTATAAAACATGCATGTGATAAATTTTGTACAGTCATTGTATGCTATGAAGAACCTAAGAAAAATACTAACTCTGTTGTTTGACACTTTTCACAGTTCAAAGTATTTTTATGTTCATAATCCTGTCATAGCTTGTAATTTTTGTGTAGGCTAATCCACTCATTCAAAAACTATGAAAATCTGATGGTAGACTTCTTAGGGTAATACTATACTGTAGTAATTTTCTAAGATTTTTCTAAGCAAGAAAAATAGAGGTTGCTATTCAAACCTGTTATTAATTAGGGTTTAATTAAGGGTTGCTTCATGTGTGTTTCAGAAATTAGTAAAGCTTTGGTGTATCTTTGAAGCATTTAATAAAATGTGTTAAATTAACATATTAGTAGTAGAAGAGAATGTAGTAGATGACATGTGCTTGTAGTCTATTTTCTTGGATGATGTTGACTACCTTGCATTCAAGCATATCCCTTGTATTCATCCCATCCGATGCACCGATTGCATAAGCACTTATGCACATTGCATCATACAGGATCGCAAACCAAGAACCCAATCGTCATACCCGAGGAGCCCGAGGAGCAGCTCGAGGTGCAGCAGCAGGAAGTGCCAGAAGCCGACGAGGAGGACGTTGAGGAACTTCCGGAGTGCTCCAATCACCGTCCGAGCTCCTTCGAGAGAGGCAAGCCCCGGAGCATTTTCTCTCGGTTTGCAATTATTTAATTAAATGCTTTACTTTAATTGATGCATTACGTTCAGGAGTTGTTTGCAACCATTGCTGCATTATACCTTGTTTACCTTTGTTATACTATATCCTTGTTACCCTGGTATCCGCAGTCGAGTCAATGCTTAGCTGGCTTAGACCGATAGAAGTCGGGTGATTCCCTGTCACCTACGAGCTATAGGTGGTTACCTGGAGCTGCTTGGATGACTATAAAGTCATGGTATAACTAAGTGTTAAATGAAGTTGAGACCGGACGGAGACTTGCAGAGTTTTGGACTGTAGTGCTTTCCGTCTGTGTCGATTAAGGACCGACCATTGTTGGGCCTCGAGTCATGTTGAACGCATGCCTTACATTTAGCTGGCCGGATAAAGTACCTTCCGACCGCGAAGCTAGGAGATTTTTCGAGCCGAGTAGATTGCCCGCAATGCACTGTGCCGGAGCAGGTGTGGTAGGACACGAGGGCGGGATGATAAGACCAAAGTGTAGTCGGTCGGCCCCCGGGTACATGTGGTTCCTGGCAAACTCGAGATTCCTGGAAAGTTGACTCGGTGATCAATATCTCACTTTAGCGGGTGAGTGAGGTTTGTGTAAGGAATAAATCACCAGCTGGTTAGGAATCTATTCGAATCGCCATCGCTCCTGGATAGTGAGCACTTGACTTGAGTTACTTCATCGTAGTAATTGTTTATGGAACACTTGGATAGTTATGATGAATATGACAGTATGGAAGTTGTTTAATGATCATTAGTTGTCATTATCTGCTTAATCACATGTTTACTCTAGTATAGGTGCAAATCTAGTCGATAGGTTAATAATAATTAACTTGGCAATAATGCTTTTAGAAAGGTTCTTGAAATGCTAAAAATGCTTCTTTTGCAAATGAGTCAGCTACCCTACAATAAAGCCCTTCATAATCCTTGGTGTCATTTATTTTTGGTTATGTCGGGTAAGTCTAGCTGAGTACCTTCTCGTACTCAGGGTTTTATTCCCACTTGTTGCAGATGGGCAGATGTATTACGGCTACTGTATCAACTGCCTTTATCCTGCGATGGGTGATGCTTAGGACCATGGGCATGGTCATTCCTTACGTCTTGTCTGATGCTTTTGTTGGAGATGATCATTCGCTGGCACTATATTTGAACTCCGTGTGAGTGTGTGTGTGGTTTGAACAAATGGCTTCCGCTACTTTTATTCGAACTTGTTTTGTAATAACTATGTTGAAACTCTGATGTATCTGAGATTGCGAACTTTTATGTAATATGTGATGGTGACCGCTAAACTTATTACGATCTTGGCTAGAATGGAAGTTGGTTTGAAATCCTTCGTGATTTCACGGACTACCGGGTTATACGGGCTTAAGTTTGCTAAATCGTCTGCTCTGGCAGATGATTTTCTTACTTAATTTCGTATAATTGGTCGGTTCTATTACAAACACGACAACACATAAACATGCGCAACATGGTGGTAAGGTTCTATTATCTTTTTATTTCCTTTTTATAGAGTAGGTGGATATCTCTACAAAACAAGTTTTACTTATACTTAGCAAATTAGTTTTCGAAGGGATGAAGTTTTTGCTAACTAATAACTTGTCATCTATTTCCTTTGGAAGCAGCATACAAGGCAAGGCTAATCACACACTATCCTCAAGCATAGCTATTCAAGCAGCGTGGGACAAGGCATTTTGTCTAGCTTCACACAAGGGAGATAGTAACATCACATTGATCACAAGTTACTTAGTATTAGAACAAAGTGAGGGAAGCACATTTATGCACATGCACAATCATGATGCATGACCATCCTATTCATCCTCACAAAATTGCCAGCCTGAGGTGGCAATCACGTTCTATGTCGGTGGCATAACACGTACTCTCTCGACATATAGCTAGTCGTTAGCTACATTCAATCTATGCACTCGTGGTTAGCGTACCTGCAGAAGGCTTTCATTTTAGCCCAACCCCATAATTATATATGCAGAATGAAAGTCTGGGCTCTAGGTTGCAAGCTAAATACTTCCATATATATATATACCCATATATATACTTCTGTATCAAAGCTACCCGATCATTAAATTTGTTACCCACAATTAAATACGCACCATACACACATGCAAGCATGCGTATACAATCGTATCAAAGCTAGCTCTCCCTGATCGCACGCTCATTTCTTACGGTCATGCCACTCATCAACTTACCCTCTTACCTGGGCATAGAGGTATAGTGATCTATATATTACCATTCAAGTGAATGGCATCCATACAATAGCACGCCATATGGACGATGAAATAAAAATTGCAAGAAGTAAACCCCCCATAGTTAGTGTTAGTTTACTTATTGCCACCTAGTAGTCCTTAACTGGGCATAAAGGAGGATGTCGCTAGCATAGTTTTGCAAATAAGTTTTGACAAATTTGTCTATAGCTAAAGTTTTAGCTAAAATAGGCTTTTTAAAACCAAAACTTTGTTTTTAAAACTATGTACAAGACAGTGTTATGCTTAATCTTGCTCTGATACTAGCTGTGACAGAACCACCCAATTTATATAAGATCAAGTACGGTTGTCCCCGCTAACACGTTGACACACGCATACTTTCACTTATATAAATCCGGTAGTCCGCCAAGAGTCACGAAGGACCTCAGTAAATCAACATCACAACCAAGATCGCATGATTAAGTAAATACACATCACATATGCAGAGTTGCAGCAGAAATAATATTACAAATGGGTTCACAATTAATAGTACAAGTTTGGGTTTCAAAACCGATTAGTGAAAACAACATAGCTTTCAAATGATTACATTAATATAAGTTCCAAATACATTGCTAGCATAAGTGACATCCTCTGATAAAAGCATATAGATGATAAATAAATATAGAGTCATCGAGCCCACCGGCGGTTAGCCACCATCTTCAGCAGGCCAAGAACTTCACCTACAACATGGTGGGATAAACCCTGAGTACTCGGATGTACTTAGCTAGACTTACCCATCATAAACCAGAAATAAAATGACTCCAAGGATCATACAAGGCTTTATAGGTGGAGCTAGCTTGACAATATTTTGCATAAAACATGACTAATTCAATTATACAATTATACTTTGGTCATCAAGTTAATTATAGCTATTCATCTCTAGATTAGCAACTAACTTGTGCCAAACATGTGGTATAGCATTTAGTAGCATAACAATAGTAACCATAGCCAGTGTAATAATTCTATGTTCATCATAACCATCATATTCCATAATCTAGTTTCTACGATGTTGGTACTAGCCAAGTTTCTCAATGTTTCGGGAGAGACGGCGATTCGAATCGATTTCAACTAGCTGGGAATTTATTCCTAACACAAACCCACACATACCTACGCCAAGATAGTCTTATGTCACCTTTAGGACAACTCAGGTCCACATTTCGCGGGTTCGCCCAGTGTCGCACAATCAGAGACAACCAGCTACCAGGATGATCAGGACTACCCTACCATTGGGCTCACATATGGCTCTCCGCACATCCTTACTACCATCTAGAGTGCGCACTTTGATAGAGCAGGGCCTGGCCTAAGTTGAGCTACTCGGCTTCACGGTTAGAATGAGTTATCCGGCCAGCTAAGTGATAGGCATGCATTCAATCTTGTCAAAAAGCACCAACAATGGTACGGTCCTTAATTGACATAGATGGGGATAGATCCACACCCAAGACCTCCATGTCTTGTTGCCTCTCTATCGACATCCCGCCTGGTCTCCATTTACATTACCCTATGGTTCTTTTCCATGATAGCAAATATAGCCAACCATGCTTTGGTATCCATCTATATCTCGTAGGTGATAGGAAATCACCTGACTTCTACCGGTCTAAGCATGGCTAAGCATATTTTCAATCCTGGACCTACATAGGGTTAAAGGTATATTTCTGGACAAGGTAGTTCTATGCATCAAGTGATTCCAATCAACCCTTATAATCTAATGCATCAAACATAAAGAACTCAAGTGATATTTGTAAAAATATAGGAGGCTTCGAATGCTCTGAGGCTTGCCTGGGATCCAACACTAGGTTAGTGCTTGTTAGACGACACTCGCTTGGTGAGCATCTCCTGTTCAGGCATGTACTCTAGGGGTCCTTCCATCTTCGGGATAGGTCCACCATACACCATCTTTGGGTTCGGCTCCAACATCACAGCCTTCACATGGTTCATCTAGTGTACCTAGGTGAGATGCAAGATGCAAGTGCATGAATATGAAGAATGGTAATATGAGATGCAGCACATAATAGCATTCAGGGTAAACATAAGATCATGTAAGACATATGCAACTAGAGTTATTTAACTAAACATCACACAACCTATTATAAAGGGATAGCCAGCATATTAGGCATGGCCCACAAGTGAACTTAAGTTCAGATATTCACACATGCATTGATCAAGAACTAACCAACATGTTTAGTCAAAACAAGAGCAAGCTAAAGCAATCACCTAGTACATGTATAGAAATGTGGACAGCAGCACAACAGTCACTTGTTTTATCCATAACTAGAGATATAAGCATCCAACAAGGGTGACCCTAGACTTTCTGGAAAGCTAATGAAATTTCCTACAACATTGTTATTATCATCAAAAGCTTATTCCAAAGCTAACTAGGTCAAACATGTCAATGTTTCAGATCTGCACAGAACTAGGACATAAAAGTAGTAGTACTTTCAAAACTGTATAACTGGAGTTACCGACATCAAACAAGCATGAACCTTAACTTTATAGAAAGCTTATTAAATTATCTAAAACATTTTTATTATCATCACAAGGTTATTCCTCAATTAACAAGGTCAATCAAGCACAATTGAGCACCTCTATCCAGACTTGGACAGATTCTGCCATGCAACTTCTCAAGCTTATAACTAGAGATTTAGACCACCAAAAGGAGCGATCTTTAATAATTTGGAAATATCATGAAAATCACTACACTTATTCTATTATCTAAAATACATGATTCAAATCTTAGTTGGGTCAAACAACACATTCATTTAGATCTATACAGAGAGCATGCAAAACCTAACAATGAACTTGTAAAATCGATAGATCCTAAATTATCAGTCCTATGGTCATGAAAATTTAACACAAGCTAGATTATGAAATTAGCTACAACTTTGGTATTTGCTATAACCACAGAAAAAATCATTTACACCACAAAAATAATTGCACATGCAAAACTATACATGCAGCCCAAACAGCAGTGGTACAGAAAACTGATAGGAACTTCAAAGAAGCATAACTGGAGTTCTAGACCTCCTACAAACATGAATCATAACTTTTTGAAAAGCTTATGAAGTTACCTACAACTTTATTTAAGGTGCAACTCCATACAAGCACTATAAGCCATAGTTCAAACCAAGTCAAAGTAGCATCACGGTAAAGCTTAAATTATCCTTTTTGATCTATTGAAGCATTTTCTGGCCACTTGCTCAACATGAACCCTTCATAACTTTTATTCATGAGTGTAAATAGAGTTTTTTTAGCTAGGTTGCATGGCTTGGTTGATGACCTATAATTCCATTCACTTAATAAAGCAATCTAAGAAAGATTATAACTTATCATTCCATGTGACTTCTTGATTTCAAACTTCATGAAACTTTTCCACTGGTCAAGATGGATGCATATTGATGTAATGTACATAAAATAAGAATGTTTGACATTACTCTTGCATAATCTTCACAAGGGTACACATGTAAGTAAAGGTGTGTTGTCCAAGTTTCAGTTGGAGCTCACTCTTGTAGCTTTGACCTTGACACCTTCATCACCACTTAACATGTCATGTTTGAGCTCAAACCCATTGCTTAACTAGTGATAAACACCTAGGGTGTTATAGCATTGACATAGCAACCTTGTAAGCTTAGCCAAAGTCCTCCCAATCATCTCCAGCATTGATTCATCATCTTTGTGAGATTGGGAGAGAATCCAAGTGCGTTGCTTAAGTGATTGCATCTAGAGGCACTTGGTGTTTGTGTTTTGCTATGGGATTCACTTGTTGCTCTTGGTGGTTGCCACCACCTAGATGGCTTGGAGCAGCGGAGGAGGATTGGCACGAGTTGGTGATTATTCATTGCCATCTCCAGTGATTATGAGGGGACTTGTACCTTCCCCGGCGGAGCGCCGAAAGGTAACCCTAGTGGATTGCTCGTGTCATTGAGTTACTCACTTGTGGATAGGTTCTTGCGGTGTCCAATTGTGTGAACGAGGTTTGTGCAACACCTCTTAACCACTGAACCACCAAGTGTTGGTCGACACAACAGGGACGTAGCGTGTTGGCAAGCACGTGAACCTCCCAGTGATTGAATTATTATTCATCTTGTGATTGGTTCACTCCTCTATGCGGCGGTATAACCTTACTTACTCATTTACATTCCCACAAACTAGTTATAACAAGCTCTTTAGTGTAGCTAGAATTGAGAGCTTGCGGTGTAACTTAAGTCCATCTAGTGGAGCTCTTTAGTGTAACAATTGTGAGAGCTCTTAGTGAGTAGTGACTTAGTAAATTGTGTGTCTAGTGATCATAGTAACTAGAATTGTTGGATAGGTGGCTTGCAACCCTTGTAGAGCTAGAGCAAGTTTGTTTTTTGCTATTTGTCATACTAATCAAATTGCTCTAGTTGGTTTGTAGATTTTAAAATAGACTATTCACCCCCCTCTAGCCATATTAGGACCTTTCATTAGGGACCCAAACTTGATGGGGGCCCTTGACTTTCTCAACTAGAGACTTTACAACCCAAATTTTCTTAGGTCTATTCTTGTTGGGAGGACCTAAGAACATGACTTTTATTTTTCTACTAGAATCCTTTCTAAGCATGTAATGAGCATTGAAGGCAAAGGGTCTAGCATGCTTGGGCAAGGGTTGTGGTGGTGGAGTTTGACACTCATGGGCAAAGTGACCTTCTTGTCCACACTCAATACATCTCTTTGGCTTAGGCTTTGACTTGTGTTGTTGTTTATGTTGAGCTTGATCCTTCTTCTCTTGATTTGCTAAGTACCCAATACCACTTCTATCCATCTTCATCACGGTGCTCATGAGTAGCTCACTTTGGAGATATTGGCCTCTTGTGAACTTGCTCAAACCGGTCTTGAGATGTTCTTTCTCTAACTTGAGCTTCTTGTTTTCTTCTCTAAGTTCATCATGATTTTTCTCCATCTTGAGTCTCTTGTTCTCTTCTTTAAGCATCTCATTTTCAAGAGCTATATCACAATCATTGTCAAGATTCTCTATCACAATTGTGTTGGTGGTTGAGAGCTTTTCAAGATCTTTCTTGAGCTTTTCATTCTCATTCTTGAGCTTGACATACTCATCATAGTTGTCGGACTCAACCACTTTCTTGCCTTTGCTACTAGAACCTTGCTTAATGCTCTCAACAATCAAATCATCACATGATGTAGCTATATCAATCTTAACAATATTATTAGTAGCATCATGTGGCTCATTGGATAATAACTCATGAGAAACAACAAGATTGTCATGATTAATCTTGAGATTGGTGTACTCTTCTTTTAGCAAATTATAGCTAATGGTGAGCTCATTATGTATCCCCTCAAGTTTATCATGTTTTTCTTTAAGCTCCTTTTTAGAAGATTTGAGCTCCTTGAGTTTGGATGACATAATTTTATTTTCTTCTCTAAGCTCAACACTAGTTTTTTTGGCTCATATTTAGCTAAGAGTGAGTCCTCAAATTCTAGCTTTTCATTTTTTGCTCTTATCTTTCTAATGATTTTAGTATATTGATTTAGCAACTTGACAAGATCATCATAAGAAGGTGATTCAAACTTTTTATCACTATCACTATTATCATTGCTAGCATTATCATCACCACTACTATCATCATCATTTTATACCTTTCGTTCACCCTTGGCCATAAGACAGGTGTGTAGAGGATGACGGCGGCGATGACGATGAAGATAGTGAAGAATCAATTACAATAGCGGCCACCTTCTCGTTCTCATTCTCACTTTCATCATCGGATGAGCTATTTGATGATTCAATATTCGTAAGTCAATCACCAACAATGTAAGCCTTACCATTCTTTTTCTTCTTGTGAAACTCCTTCTTCTTGCCATCCTTCTTCTTGTATGGCTTGTTCTTCTTCTTCTCATCATCATCTTCATCACTTGAGTTATCTTTCTTGCCCTTGTACTTCTTATACTTGTCTTTCTTGGGTTTGGGGCATTGATGAGCTAGATGACCAAGTTCTCCACAATTATAGCAATTCATTTCGAAGATGGGCTTCCTTCTATTGCTAGTGAAGAATTTCTTCTTCTTGCCATCAAACTTGACACCATTCTTGTTGAGCTTCTTTAGCATCTTGGTGGTTCTTCTCACCATGAGAGCAAGACTTGCATCATCAATTTCATCATCACTTGAGCTATCATGATCAACTCTTGCTTTGCCCTTCTTCTCTTGGCTAGCCTTGAATGCTAAATCTTTCTTCTTGGTGGAAGAAGAGCCATCTTGTGGTCTGATGTGCATGTACATCTCATATGCATTGATCTTCCCTAATATTTGAGTTGGTGTAGCGGTGGAAAAATCACCTTGATAAAGCACCATCACAATATGCCCGTATTTATCAATGGGGAGGACACTCAAGATCTTTCTTACAACATCAGAGGGTGGCATTTGTGTGAGTCCAAGCCCATTGACTTTCTCTACAAGAACATTCAAGCATAAATATATCTCATTAGCACTTTCTCTAGAAAGCATCTCAAATGAATTAAGTTTTTTCATAACAAGGCAGTAGCGTCCCTCACGCTCACTCTTTGTTCCCTCATGCAGCGCACAAATGTCCGACCATAGTGCATGGGCGTCTTTGTGGTTCCACACATGGTTAAAAACATCTTTGCAATGGCCTCTAAAGAGGGTGTTTCTAGCCTTTGCATTCCACTTCTCATAGTTAACCTCATCGCCTTGAAGGTTTGTGGGATCCTTAGATTTTGGGAAGCCTTGTGAGGCGGCTCTAAGAACTCCAACATCTAAAGCTTCTAGATAAGTCTCCATGCAGATTTTCCAATAAGAAAAATCATCTCTCTCAAAGATAGGAGGGGGTCCATCCCCGTGGGACATCTTGCTCTAGGCGGTTAAGCCTAATTCAGCGAGCACGAGGCTTTGATACCAATTGAAAGGATCAAGATGCTCAAGGGGGGTGAATTGGGCTAATTCTAAATTCTTTGCAATAATTAATCCCTACACTTAGCCCACTTCACCCCTTGTGCCTAGAATGTGTTTCTATTGTTCTACCGCACAAAAGTTTTACACCCTAGGTTTCAATTCTACTCTAGCATGATAATTCTAGTAATGTAAAGACATAAAATGAATTGCTCAAATGTAAATGCTCAAAGTAAAGAGAGGAAAAGGAACGGAGCGATGTTTTCCTGGGGTATCGGAGAGTCGCCACTCCCTACTAGTCCTCGTTGGAGCACCCATGCAAGGGTGTAGCTCCTCCTTGATCCGCGCAAGGATCAAGTGCTCTCTACGGGCTAATTCTTTGACACTCCGTCGCGGTGAATCGCCCACAACCGCTCATAACTTGACTTGGATCATCCATAAGTTCCATCGGATGATCACCAAGCTTTCAATCACCACCGAGCTGTCTAGGTGATGGCGATCACCAAGAGTAACAAGCACAAACTCTCACTTGACCACGACAAGCCTAATGAGAAGGGTGGATACACACTTGCTACTCTTTATGCACTAATGAGGTCCTTAATCTTGGATTCTCAAATCTCAATCACCTCACTAGGCTCTTGCTCTCCCTTGCACTCCAAAGGTGTTTCTCAGCTAAATAAATGGGCAAGAGTCATCCTTTGAACAAGTGGAGTAAGTATTTATACCCCCTCATTCAAAACATAACGTTTGGAGGCTGAGTCAGCATTCTGCGGGGTGGCCGGATGCTCTGATCAATTATACCTGCCACTGTGTCAAAGAGAGCCGTTAAGCTCTGACTGGACTCTAACCTGCGTCCGGTCAGCACTGACCGGACACGTCCGGTCAAGAAAAACGCTCTCTAGAACCTTACTGATGTTAACCGGACGCTGGCACCCAGAGTCTGGTCACTTCACTGTTCAGCGTCCGGTCGGCACCAACCGGACGCGTCCGGTCAGGAAACACTCTCTCAGGAACCTCTCTGGAGTTGACCGGATGCAGGTACCCAGCGTCTGGTCCACTCTCACTCAGCGTCCAGTCGGTACCAGACGACTGCAGTGGATCAAATGAACTGACCGGACTCACCCTCCAGCGTCTGGTCACAACCAGACTAGCGTCTGGTCAATCAGTTGACCCTCCATTCACTTCCAACTCGAAATCTTATGTGAATGAAGTTTATTCCAATTAATTTTAGGGCTATTCCTGAGCTACCTAGTGCTAGATTTGACAAGTGTGCACCGCACCTAACCCACTAGACTTATCTAGGTCAAGCTACTAGTCCATACCCCCTTAATAGTACGGCCAAAGGAAAAACAAAGTACTAAACTATTCTAAGTATCTCTTCATCACTAAACGATATTTAGAACTAGTCCGTCATTAACCTTGTCGTCCATCCTTTAAAAACCGAAACGATTTCCATCGACAGGGGCATGACAACCATGATTGCCCAATCAATTGCCATTACCATGACCTAACTCAAATTACCTTTACAAAACACATGTTAGTCATAGTAATACCTTGTCATCATTAATCATCGAAACTCAACTAGAAGCATAGATGCTTTTGATCGTCACGGGCTCTGAGTCCCAAATTCCCAATGTGAGTTCCCAACAGAGCTTGGGTTGGGATCTCAGGTATTGCGGTTTCTCGCAGTTGAGCAGCAGCCGCAGCCGCAGCCGCAGCCGCAGGGCGTGCTGCAGAGAGGGTCGGCAGAGTAGATGGTCTCGTCTCGGCGGCAAATTCACCCCATGATGATTCACAATGTGCCACAGCAACAAGTTCACACAGGGATAAGCACCAAGGAGACCAAAGGAGTCAGGGATTCCGGATTTGAATTCCATTTGGCTCATATTATCTGTCACGGGAGAACTTACCGCAATTTCGTTCTGAAGTTCCGGTCAAAGAAAACTATATATATAATCGACCTGTTCGCTGGTTGGTTTCTGGGCTAGTTTGAGCTGACTGGTGCTGGTTTCTGGGCTGGTTTGGGCTAACTGATACTGGTTTATTGTAAGAGAAAAATACTGTTGATTGACTGATTTAGGCTGACTAAAACCAGAATAACTTATGGTGCTACGACATCACAAACATCTTTCTATCCTGTTGGTATTCCGGCTGTGTTCGCCGCAGCTGCTGCACCTGCACCCGTCTACCGAACAGGCCTGCTATTGCTTGGTAGCTTCTGAAGGGCTTGTTTGGCGATAATTTGATAAAGTGAAAAAAAATAACCAGTTTTCTATAAATAACAGATTTGATTTCCCAACAGCCGCGCTCAGCGCTCAGTTTCCGCACCGAATTTTCATACGAGAGCCACATGTAAGCCACTGAAAAACAGGATAAAATGAGAGGAGGATTTTTCATACGAGAGCCACATGTCAGCCACTAAAAAGCAGGATAAAATGAGAGGAGAGCCTGGGGTTTTATCCCGCGAGCTCCCATGCCGCAGCAAAAATTGTCTACCACCAAGCTACGAGTTTAATACCTGACCCTAGGTTAAACGAGATGTACACATATTGCAACAATGACAAGGGTTAATCAGGCTAGCAGAAGGCTGATAGCCGCACTAGTCAGGAACATCTGAAGATCACTTGACATAACCAGAGCGCTTAAGGCACCATAATGCCCCTTGTGCGGCGTTCTCTCATGCGGCTTTCTTCCTAGGTTTGGCTTCGCTGAAACACTCCGTAACGGTGTTGAGCAGTCCATCCAAGTGGACAGTCACCTTGCACTTGAATCTGCAGAGTTTAAGACATCAGTGATTCCCATTTCTTCTTCTAATCATAATAACCAGCTTATCATGGGCAGTTATGAATCACTCTACGAAGAATCACACAAACAACAGATGATGGCCTCTGACCACATTTCAGAGGATGCTACCATAGGACGGTAGGACTTAGGAGTTACAGGTAGGCATATACTGGCTCAAAAAGAAAAGAACAAAAAAAGGATGACACCATTGTGGTTTGCTGCAACTAGAAATTTCAGAAAATTTGACCCACTTCTTTAACTAATTATATTCTTATTCCTCAAACTGTACTAACGAGGACTTCGTTGTTTTATTCTCACCTTTGTTTGTTCTTTCAGCCATCTAGATTGGATAGAGCTTCATAGTGTTCACATGCCAATCTATTTCTTGTGATAAAAGACAGAAACTTGCAGGTAAGCCTCTACTCATGGAACTTCAGTTGATTTCCCAGTTCGGGGTTACGCTTGTGTAGTGCGTTAATGCAACTAGTGTATTTTTATTAGTCATGGCATTGGCGTTATCACATTCCAGCATTGGCATAATCTCTCTCAAAATTAAAATGTACCATAAACGATATTGTGTAGAATATTATGTATGATTCACCTTTTTGAAAAAAAATATACAAATAAATACTGCATCGTAGGATACTAGGATGATGCCTTTTTTGTGACATAATGCACAACATGCTATAAATATTGGAAGTGCATGAACATTTAATTTAATTTTCATCAGTTAGTAGGGAAACTCACATTTTGCTATGTTGAGGTCCTTGTTCTTCAAAGTCATATGCTGGTTCTTTCCAGCCAATTGCCTTGCATATTTTCAACAGTCTCGAGCATACCGATTCGTTACCTACATAACCTCTGAATTTCAGTAAAACAATTATACAACCTCTGTTTCAGTAAAGCAATAGCTTATATGGAAAAAAAAGGAAGCTTAGCTTTAGATATCTAGCTAAGGAAGAAGCAAGAGCACTGATGCATATATATACTCAAGTGCATGCCAGAGCTCCTGGCCAACTTTCAAAAAAGAAAGAAATTAACACAAATATGGCCTGTTTGGTTTGCAACTCCAGCGAGCCAAACCAAAATTTGGAAATGCCAAAAACGTGGGCAATGCCAAAACTACAATGTTTGGTTTGAGGCCATGCCAATTTGTGTGCAGGGTAAATGTATGTATGAAGAAGAATGAGTGTTTGGAGTAAGACCGTGTTTAAATCCGTTGAAACTTATAGTGTAAAATGTGAGGTCCAGATGTCATAAATGTTTTTTAATCAAAATGTAGGCAAGTGAGATCTTGTTTTGTAGATTTAATTGCAACGAATACTATAGTACAGACAGATCCCAAAACTGAATGTACGGTTTAAAAGCTATTGCCATTTAAAAATTGATAATCACAAAATTGAAGAATTAGTGTAACCATACTCCTACTGACACATCATCCATGCACTGTACAGGTGACCAAGCTAAACTCAGGCTAACAATTCACTCGCCCAAGAGATGCCCCACTGGGCATGGCCAAAATTTATTTGGCACCACCAATGTTTGACCTTGAAGCAAATGCTGGCCAATGTTTGTTGGCTTGGACAAATATTGGCTTGGTTTGCTATGGCTCACATCCAAACAGGCCCATAAAGCCTAATTGTTTTAATTGTCGTTTAATACGTAATCAAACTGAAAAGATATATCAGAAACATGCTCCTTACTGCAACCATTTGCTTGACCAGAGTTCTGTACTGCACAACTATTGAGCACATCCATGGGATCCTTGCCAGTAGAATCTTCAACTGGAAGAGCGGCTGGCGCTTTGTTCTCCATGCCAAAGACTTCAATTTGCTGTTCCGAAACTTCAGTCCTTCTGCGCTTGGCTAACAAATCCTACAAAGAGGGCAACTGACACCATCAGAATACAAACACAGACTTAATCTGCAGAGAGAAAAGGTAAACCCAAGCATGTGGTAGTGAATTTGAAAGGAGGATGAGAAAAATGGATGCAAGAGATTTTTGCCAACTTTTACATTTCCATCTTCTGACTCCACTTCCTCCTTGACTGGCACGCCACTGGACGTATGCTTCCTGGAAGGCTCCATAACCACCAAACGGAGAGTAGCCCTGACAAGTTAAATTGTTACTAGTTAGCTATATGTTTCTGTCACAACATAAGTATCCACTATAGTAAGGTCTAGTGACAAAAAGACATAATTCATTATTAACACTGTTTATTGGGCGCAAGAGAGCCGTACTTTATCTCAGTAATGATACCTCACCAACACAGACTAGAAAAATTGTACGTTTCAAAAGCAAATGGTTCAGATCTATCCTCCGGAAAACATCCTACCTACTAGTCATGCATATTGTATAAAAGATAGCATGCATGGTGCTCAGTAAAGTAACCAAAAACATATAAAATAACTACTAAGTGCAAATTTACCACACCACATCTATGTTACCACCTATTCAACACAAATTATGGTTAACGTCATATGGTGTGCCATTCATCGACAGGGCTAGCACAAATTTTTTCTGTTCAGAACATGTGAATGTTTTTTGAGGATTTGACAAAAAGAAAAGGCCTTTCATCAACCAACTTAAATTTCTGACAACCTTATAAGCCGTGGGATAAAGAAATTAGAAACGGTAATGTGCGTGTGGGGAGGGGAGGGTGTTAGTATTGACATAATTGCACTGCTGATTACTCGTAACAGTAGTGATGATAGAACAATTTTTCTATAAATGAAAACTAACAAATTGACAGTTGCGCTAACGCAGCTGGCTGTTACCATCCTTAAAGAGTAAGCCGTTGTAAGCTCCACTGAGCGACATATTGCAAGAGTTGGTGACGACAAAATACTGCACGTGCAGGTAAAGAACCATTTAGTTCTGTCTGGCTATAGAACAAATGCCATTTTCTGGCAATCCTGAAAAGAGAAGGCCTTTCATGAACCAACTTAAATTTCTGTCAACCTTATAAGCCATGGGATAAATAAATTAGAAACGGTAATGTGCGTGTAGGGAGGGGAGCGTGTTAGTATTGACAAAATTGCACTGCTGATTACTTGTAACAGTAGTGACGGCGGAACAATTTCCTATAAATAAAAACTAACAAATTGACAGTTGCACTAACGCAGCTGGCCGTTACCATCCTTAAAGAGTAAGCCGTTGTAAGCTCCACTGAGCAACATACTGCAAGAGTGGGTGACGACAAAATACTACACGTGCAGGTAAAGAACCATTTAGTTCTGTTTGGCTATAGAACAAATGCCATTTTCTGGCAATCCTGAAAAGAAAAGTCCTTTCATGAACCAACTTAAATTTTTGTCAACCTTATAAGCCATGGAATAAAGAAATTAGAAACGGTCATGTGCGTGTGGGGAGAGGAGGGTGTTAGTATTGACATAATTGCACTGCAGATTACTTGTAACAGTAGTGACAACAGAACAATTTTCTATATAAATAAAAACTAGCAAATTGACAGTTGCGCTAACGCAGCTGGCCGTACAATCCTTAAAGTGTAAGCCGGTGTAAGCTCTACTGAGCAACATACTGCAATAGTGGGTGACGACAAAATACTGCACGTGCAAATAAAGAACCATTTAATTCTGTATGGCTATAGAACAAATGCCATTTCTGGTAATCCGTAACGGATTTTTGTGCATTCAACCCCCAAGTTTCCAAGTCTAGAAACCATCAAGCTGTCTGCTCAGCATCATATATCATCTTAAATAGTTACATCAACCTTGTCCTCGCCAAAGAATTATACTCAGTCACAATAAAGATGCAGATGTATATTATCGAACTATGAACGGCGATTTATTTTTTCCAAGCAAATATGAATATTGGAATTTTTGAAGAAATACTACTCTCTCCGTTCCAAATTATAAGTCCCTTTGACTTGTTTGGTACATCCATTTTGCTATGCATCTAGATCTAATAATATGTCTTGATACATAGCAAAATGGAAAGTCGAAGCGATTTATAATTTGGAACGGAGGGAGTACTACAAATTCGGAATTTACCATCAGAAAATGATGCATCAAACGCAGCAGGCTGGGGAATATCTCCAAGGCTGGACGACCCTCCTGATTCTTTTTAAAACCGCGTGGCACGCACTGAAGCACCTAATCGAACTACGCGTGGTTAGGTCGTATTAGTGGGGTCCCGCAGCACACAAATCATCCAATCCAACCTATTGAAATAGGGACAACAAAGGGTTTCGGATTTCATTGCTTTAGAGTCAGTCACAGCAAAGAATAGGTCCAATCCTAGATTGAACCCTAGAACAATCCGTACAACCGAGTTTCAGTCGCCTACCAGCTAAAGAAGAAACCGGCGGGCCGACTTCGGACTGATGGATCTGCACTGGAGCGAATGCAGAGTGGAGAAAGTGGGAGACGACGCCGCTCAGGGTAAAGAGAGTGGAGAAGGTGCTGTCTCGCCGGCTGGGAGAGTCGGAGAGCAGACGGGGAGTCGCCGACGGGGAGAGTAGGCCGGGACAGCGTTTTTGCAGTTTCCCACTGGTGCCACGGAATGACGGAGGAACCCCCGTCGTATTATCACTTTTTTTTCTTCCAGTTTTGACCCTGGCCCACAGCAATACGCCAACTCGGCAATACCACGCGCTGGACCCCGGCTCGGGCTCGCACTCGCAGTTCGGTTCGGATCCGATTCCAGCAGGCTCCTGCGTCTCACGGCGGGTAACCTCGGCTTCACTTCACCACGATCTCGTCTGCTTCTCGAGCGCACCGCCGGTGAGGCGGTGAAACACGAGGAGACGAAGCCAATCGTCCGTCCCCTCGCCCTCCGGTGATCACCCCAAACCAAAGTCGATCAGCTCTGCACGCCCGGCGGCACCGGCACACCGTGTCGGCGATGGCAACGTTGTGCATCCGTTCCACGGACTGCCTCGCTGGCCGCGCCTCCTTCGGTGCCCACCGCGGGGTGCGCGCGGCGCCTGCGCTCGCTCCTCGTTTGCCAATGCAGCAGCGAAGCCAGCACGGAAGTCAGACTCTAGCCACGGCTTCTCCGCCTCATGTGGCCCTCAATTCGCGGTCGGCGCGTGGACGGGCGAACGGGCAGCAGCGCAGGCGCCGGTCTCCCCCGGCGTCCGGGCCCGGCTCGCCACCGCACAAGGGCGTCATGGAGAACATCGTGATCTTGCGCAGGGGCCAGGTCCTGATGGATATGGCCACGGCGCCGCTGACGGCGACAACCTCGGCCGCGGTGCCGAGCGTCGCCACAGGCGGTGCCGGAGAAGGCCGAGACTGATGCGCTGGCGGGGAAGGATGCGGATGCGGGTGTGGCGGCCGCAGCGCGCCGCGGGGAGCGGGAGAAGGTGGATGAGTCCGTGGCGGCCGCGAAGCAGAGCAGCGAAGAGGCTGAGAAGTGCGAGGCTGTCGCGGCGGTGGACCAACGCGCCGCGCCGGAGGAGGCGCCCGAGACTGCGGTGGCCGCGGACAACATGGGAACGGAGACGAAGGAGGCAGAAGAACCCGTGGTGGCCACGAACCAGAGCGGAGCGGAGACGACGATGGAGGAGAACGAACCTGAGGCGACCGCGAGCCAGAGCGGCGCGCAGGCGGAGACCGCCGAGCCGGTAGCGGCCGTGGACCAGCGTGGTCCCGACACGCGTGAGAAGGAGGAGGACGCTGCAGAGCACCGCGGCGCCGATGCCATGAAGTCAGAACCCGCACCAGACCCTCCCGCTGGCGAAGGAGGAGGAGGCCGAGCAGGCGTACTCGGGTGCGTCGTTCGCACCTGATCCCCGCGCGCTGCCCATCCCGGTGCACTTGCTGAAGCCCCGCGGTAGGGCTGCTCGGTTCCGTGTCCTTGGGCCTGACAACGACCGCGCGCCGGCGGCCACGGCTGCGGCGGCATGAGGTCGTGGAATGCTGGAAGTGGAAGCCAAGCCGGGAGATGAGTCGTCGTCGTAGTCACAGTCACAGGCTCACAGTACGGCGGAGTCAATCAGGGCAGGGGACTCTACTACTGGATCTGGAGGCTGTATTGTATTCGTAGCTCCCGTAGTTCACATTCACGGGCTCCATTCCTTTTGTTTTGTCATCATCAAAATTGTACCTAGCATGATTGTTATTGTTTATGTGGTGTCGCTTTGAAGTTTGTAGATCTGAACATACTATTTAGGATCGTCCTGAAACGGACGTCACCATTGTAATCCATGAAATTCCTGCTCGGTTTTGTTTTGCGAATCATGGATAAACATTTATGTTTTTCTTTCATTTTGAAAATAGAAAATCACATCAAGGTTTAACAATGTTTTACAGCGGTTCCAATGCCTACTGCCGCACAGTTTTTCCTCTGTCACGACTCGTCAGAAAGTCAGAAACAAGCACGCACAACCGAACGTCTCATTCGCATATCACACAGCCATGTCAGTGTGTGCCTCGTTTTCTTCAGTTATGCTGTAATGTCCACGAAACCAAGCACGCATGCTCACTTCAGTCTTGACTTGTGATTGTTACCCTCAGCCGCGCGCCCAGCCATCCTCGAGCGGCATGTCCGCCGGCATGACCTTCTTCCAGAACCAGTGCTTCCGCCAGAGCAGCACCATCTCCTCGATGGGCACGCCCTTGGTCTCGGGGAGGAAGACGCAGACGAAGACGGTCATGACGGTGATCCACCCGGCGAAGAAGAGGAAGATGCCGAACTTGAAGGCGCACAGCAGCGACAGGAACGCCTGCGCGATGGCGAAGGTGAAGAGCAGGTTCACGGCCACCGTGATGCTCTGCCCCGCCGACCGCGTCTCCAGCGGGAAGATCTCGCTCGGCACCGTCCACCCCAGCGGGCCCCACGACCACCCGAACGCCAGCACGAACAGGCAGATCACCACCACCACCGCGATCGAGTAGCTCCGCGACAGCTGCTTGTCAGCCCCGAACTTGGCGCCCAGGATCACCGCCACGATCACCTGCACGCACGCGTCCATGTAGTGTACGTTAGTCCCAAGAAGAGCTCGGTCAGAAACTCAGTCGATCAGTCCATTCAGTCGATCACCTGGCAGACGATCATCTGGATCCCGCCGCTGATGAGGAGCTTCCGGCGGCCGAGGCGGTCGACGGTGCCGATGGAGATGAGCGTCGAGGAGAAGAGCACGGCGCCGGTGAGCACGGAGGAGTAGAGGGACGCGTTCCCGCCGAAGCCCATGCTCTGGAACAGGACCGGCGCGTAGAAGAGGATGGAGTTGATGCCCGTCAGGATCTGGAACGCCGGCAGGCACACGGCCATCACCAGCTGCGGCCGGTTGCGCGGCTCCAGGATGTTCCGGAACGGGTGCTCGATGGTGTTGGCCAGCTCGCTCGCCTCCACCATGTCCGTGAACTCCGCGTCCACGTCGGCCGTGCCCCGGATGCACTCCAGCACGCGCCGGCCCTCCTCCACGCGCCCGCGCTCGATGAGGCTGTTGGGCGTCTCCGGGAGGAACAGCCCGGCCAGCGTCATCAGCAGCGCCGGCGCCGCCGCCAGGCCCAGAGACAGCCTCCACCCCCACGGCTTGATGTTCTGCGTGCCGTAGTTGATCAGGTTCGCCGTGAAGATGCCCAGCGTCGTCGCGAGCTGGAACATCATGTTCAGCCCGCCGCGGAGGTGCGCCGGCGCCATCTCCGACAGGTACAGCGGCACGGCCTGGTTGCCGAAACCGATGCCGACGCCGAGCATGATGCGCCCGAGGATGAGCATGGCCAGGTTCACGGCGGCCACGTTGAGGGCCGCGCCGATGAGGAAGCTGACGCCGCCGCAGACGATGCTGGCTTTGCGGCCGTAGTTCCTCGTCACGGGGGACGCGACGAGGGAGGCCACGAGGCCGGCGAGGTAGAGCGAGGAGGTGAACGCCGCGAGTCCCTGGTTGTCGTACTTGCAGTAGTTGTTCTTCCCGCCGGAGTTCTTCCTGTGGAACACCACCGGGAAGAATTTCTCCAGAAATGGGTCCATGGATGTCACACCTCCTGCAGCATACGGTCAGTCAGATCGGCTGAACATACAAGCAGATAATCCATGTGAAACACTGGCACTTCAGACAGAGTTCAAAAGTTCAAACACAGTACAATTTGTTATGGTCATGGGCATCTGAAATTCTAACAGTGCCACGACTTAAAAGAGTGTTCACCCGATCAACAGCGTGTTTGTTTCATCATAAACAATGATAGATTATTTACTGCTGGCTGATTTGGTGTGAGAGAAAAATATTGTTTCAACTTATAATCCACGATCATATATGAGCAAGCAAAACAGGCTGCAAATCAACTAGTGGCACAACGAGTGCGTGGAATTCTGCTGCAGCATTATTGTGTTTGATGACTAGTAGATGTGTAAAGCGTTCTTTTTTTTTCTTGATCATCTAAAAGGTTTACACGTCTTTGTATTAAGATAGAAAAAATATTCGTCACAGCGGCCCTGTTCGTTTATCTTACAATCGTCTTTTTCAGCTTATTTTTTCAGAACAGTGTTTCTCTCTCACAACAAATCAGTCGGAACAATATTTCGGTTTGTTTTTTCAGCGAAGCGAACAGAGCCAGCATGTTGTAGCGGCGTCCTAAAGGGTCAATAAGTTTTACATGGACGCTTAGACCTTCTAGTGTACTATAAGCTATGACCTATTCGGCTGGTATTAAAGTCGGCTGATAAGCCGGCTGAAGCTGTTTTGTTGTGCGAGAAAAATACTGTAGATTCTAATTGATAAGTCAAGTTACATTAGACACTGATCAAATGTGTAAAGCATTATGTAAACATTAGACTTAGAGCAAATTAGGCCCGACCCAAACCCGTTGGGTTTTGGTCCACCCACGGACCTTAAGTGGATAGGGCCCAGGCACAGATCTAGCTGCCTAGGAATTTTTTCTCAGCCCGAGCCCAGACCGAAAAAATAGGCCCAACTTACCTAGTGGGACAGTCATGGACGTGATTATCTCGACCTGAAATAACCGGCTTTTTTTTTGCACGGCCCAAACCTGACCTGGCCCGCAAAATATTCAGGTCTAGTAAACATGTAGTATGGCATAACTACTCCCCCTGGTACAGTTACTTGACGTGTTGTACAAAATTCAGTGAAATATTTGAAACTTTGATCGTCAATAGTTTTAAAATGTTTAGTTTCGAAACACGAAAATCTATTGCATAGGTTTGCTTGAAAACTAGTTTCGCAATTTCATACTTGTTATATATTAAAGTATATTTCAGTAAATAATATAATCAAGTTTAAAACTCGAAGATCATAAATAACCAGACGGAAATTGCTAGCAAGTGCTTAAGAATTAACGGATCCAATAGAGCCTTAGGGCCACTGCCCACTGCTTCACTTTTTTTTAACATCATTCACACTTTTTAGCCATGAGACACAAGGAGAGATGGGATGTTCCGGTCATCCGCACTTTTTTTAAAGGCCACAGTTATAAGAGCGAACTATTTTAGGGAATCCTTTTTTTAGGGAACTATTTTAGGGAACCTTGGACTAAGGATGGCAACGGAGCAGTTTCGAGTTTCGGGTCGGATATCCGCGGGTTCTAGGTCTCGCAGGTTTGGGTTCGGGGATGATTTCTCACCCACGGTTTTTAGGTTCGGAGCCCCGAAACCTATCAGGTTCGGTTTCGGGTTTGGTTTTCCACCCGGGGATATCCAATGGATATTCGAAATAAATCATTTGGAATAAAAACTCATGTTTTATAATATGCTAATAATAACTTATTTACTTAGATTATTAAATTTATTCTACGTTGACTCATGAAAATATTTATTATTTGTTGCCTCTTGTTGCTCTTACTATGTTGCCATACAAAGCAGGTTTTGAGTATCCGCAGATTTGGTTTTGTGGACAGATTATCATCCGAATCGGTGTTCGGTGCGGTTTCAGGTTTTGATTTCAGGTTTCGAGTTCGGGTGCACAGAGACTCCACCCGATCCGAATCCGCCCCGTTGCCATCCCTGCCTTGGACAGGTAAATAGATAACGTCCAGCGAATAGAAGTACTCTTTTCAATTGTTTCAACACTGATGATCTCTACTAGTTGAAGATAATATCCAGTGGTCATGTTGTCATTTGTTAAACAAAGCCAGCTTTAGTTTAGGATAATGTAGTTGCGATGTTATATAGTACTAGTACCTATCACCGTGTTAACCGGGTCTTGCATGTGACTTTGGTTTGACTTGCGAATACAATATATATTTCTAAAAAATAATCCTCTCTTCGTGCTAGACGAAAATTGTCATTATAAATGAGATTATTATAGATTTTACCAAATTTGTCATGGAAATATGGATATTTGTAATGGAAAATATAATAAATTGATTAATACTTATTTGGCAAATATATTAAGTTTAGTAATACTCCCTCCATCCCAAATCATAAGTCATTCTAACTTTTTTCGGGAGTCAAAACGTTTTAAGTTTGATCAAATTTATATAATAAAATAATAATATTTATGATACCAAATAAATATCATTACATTCTACATTAATTATATTTTTCATAATATATCTATTTCATGTCATAAATTTTTATGATTTCCTCTATAATTTTGATCAAACTTGAGATACAACCACTCAACTGATAGTTTGGCCTACTACAAAGCTATACAACCACTCAATCACTAGCATGACCACCTTTCAGAGCTAGTATAGAGTTTGAACCAGAATCACATAACTGCAGTTGTTGTCCTTCGGCGTCTTTTTAGGATGGAACCGATGAGGGAGTTACTTACTTCCTAGAGCATCTCCACTCCACTGGTCTTCAATATTTTATTCCTAAGGGTGTTTTCAACTGTGCCACTTTAGCTAACTTATAGAAATCCAAATCAACATTTTTGCTTTCGTGGAAGAGAGAAAATATAAAAGAGAAAAATCTATCTCTTCTCAGTTTGGGTGGCTGGTTCGTATCATTGCTGGTTCGTGAAGAAGTACTACTGGCTGGTTTGTGTGAGAGAAAAATATTATTCTAGCTAAAAATTTACGATCATTTACAACAAGCCACAGCCAAACGAAAAGACTATCTATCCATGCCTATCTTGTTTAGAATACGAGGTTATTCGTAGGCTTGCTCACGAAGAAGGGGAGAGTGAAGGAAGATGTAGAATAAAATATCACTTATATCCAAGGCCCACATAAATGAGGTGACAGTGAAATAATATGTAAGGCTCAAATTTTTTGAACCTGATAAATAGTACCATTTTCGTCTTATTTAGCAAATATTGTTCAATTGTGGACCAACTAGGCTCAAAAGATTCATCTCGTGATTTCCAACTAAACTGTGTAATTAGTTATTTTTTTACCTACATTTAATACTCCATGCAAGCGGCTAAAAATTGATGTGATGGAGAGAGAGTGAAAAAACTTAGAATTTGGATGACATCTAAACAAGGTCTAAGAGCTAAGAGCTGGTGCCTGTTTAGTTGCACTTTATTTTGCAAAAAATTTCAAGATTCCTCGTCACATCGAATCTTTGGACGCATGCATGAAGCATTAAATATAAATAAAAAATAAAACTAATTACACAGTTTAGACGAAATTCACGAGACGAATCTTTTAAGCCTAATTAAACTATGATTGAACACTAATTACTAAATAACAACGAAAATGCTACAGTACCATTTTCCAAAAAAAAACGCCAACTAAACAAGGCCCTAGCTGTTGTCTTGTACTGTTAAGGATATCCTAATATGTTGGTAGTAGATAGGCTAGTATTATTTTTACAAATATGGCGCGACTTACTACGGCAGTACCCAATACTCATATAAAAGATGGGCTCCACATGTGTGAAGGAAAAAAGATAGTTGGGATGGTTCTCACGCTATTGGGGGAGAAACAGCTCCCACTTTATTCAAGGAAAGACGAGAGAAATATTTATAATAAAAAAGGGATTATGGTAGAGGAGGAAAAAAATATTTTAACTCATAATATGATAGTTTTACAACAATAGAGGGAGGCACTATAAATTTTGCATCTCCTTTTCTTTTTCTTCGCGTGACGGCATAGGCCACGGTCAATGGGCTCCACAACCACTGGTCCACTCCCTCCCAAATACAAACAAAACCTTGACAAACCAAAGATTTGCTCGTCATACGTGGGTGTTTTTACTGCATCTTTTTCCTGGCCCCTGCCGTGCATTACCTGCACTGCTACGATTCGCGGGATTACCTACTCTGCTCAGTAACAAAGTCTGCAACTATACTGTCGCGAAAATCGTCTAGCGAGTACTGTGTCAAGTGGAGCCACTGGTTGATCTCGACGTCCGGTTCCGGTCACCGTTTCCGACGAACGAGATGTACCGAGGCGAATATGGAGGCTCGGTAGAGGCGTGGAGCGTCCAATGAACACGAGCTGAAACCGATCGCTCATCGAAGTCAGAATGGAGCGTGCAGGTACAGCGCGCGTACTAGTACTACTACGCCTCTGCGCTGACGAGGAAGGAGAAGAGGAGATGGAGCGGAACGGCAGCGACGTCAGGCGCGGAAGCCGAACACGCGGCGCCGGCTCTGACTGCAAAGCTTTCCAAAAGGCCAACACCAACCGTCGTTCGTCCTGCCCTGACCAATCACACGGCCTTGGCTTGGCGGGGGAAAAGGCGTGTCGTCCGGAGATAGAGATACCACGAAATCCACCCAGCTTTCCAAAAGGCCCGACTCCATGTGTGCGGTGTGTCACACAGTGATCAGCGATGTGTGCGTGCCGAACTGGTGCGGGAACGCGACGGACACCTCGGTCGCTGGGGCCAAATCCGAGCGGCAAGACAGGACTAGTCCTAGAGCGGCCAAATCCGAGCGGGGCCACGCCGGCGTCACGGCCTTGAAACACCGAAACGGGTGGCTGGCTGCCGCAAGCTATCGGCGAGCGCGAGCCAACCACGGCGGCTTAGCTTGTTCGTTTGCGCGCTCATGGACGAGAATTAAGCGGACACGGCACGGGGTGTGGACTATGGAAGCAGATGAGCGCAGCGCGGACGCAAACGAGAGGAGCGGGAGCGGACGTACCGGAGATGCCGATGTCGTAGCCGAAGATGGCGCCCCCGACGGCGGCGACGAGGCAGGTCACGGCGACGGCGAGCGTCATGCGGCCCTTGTACTGCGCCGCGCGCTCCGTCTTCACGCCCAGCGCCGCCATCCCGCCGCCCGCCATCGCTGCTGCCTGCCCTCCCTCCCTCTCTCTCTCTCTCTCTGCTCTGCTCCAAGACTAGCCGAGCTACTAGCAGCCACACCACACGGAAGCAATGCTCTAACCGACGACCCCGCCCGTCCGCAGACCACAGGTATATGCAGAAACGGAGCCTGCCAGTCTCGCTTGTTGCGTGGATCCCTCGGTTGGCAGGCTCTTCCTTCCCTTCTTGACCTGCCACACTCGACTCGACACTCCTGGGTCTTGGCGAAGGCGAGTGAAGTGAATGGGAGTGGGGACAGACAGAGCCAGCAGCAGGCTGGGGATGGGTCTGCGGTTGCCTACATTTAAGCCGCGAGCAAGCGGACAGCTAAGCCTGGTAAATTTTCACCCCAAACTAAAATATCAAATCTTGCAGCACATATATGAAGTATTAAATATAGATAAAAAAAAAATTAATTACACAGTTTGATTGGAAATCACGAGACGAATGTTTCAAGACTAATTAGTCCATGATTAGCCATAAGTGCTACAGTAACTAACACGCGCTAATGGTGGATTAATTAGGCTTAATAAATTTGTCAGACGAGCTATATAATTAGTTTTTTTATTAATATCCGAAAATCCCTTCCAACATCCCAAAACATCCGATGTGACGTCCAAACATTTTTATTTCGCGAACTCAACACACCCTAACTCGTGCGTCGGCTCGGCCGTCCAGATACAGCTAGAGAGATATCTACCGAACTGTCCGAAGAGAATTCGACAGCGATTAGATGTTCTTTTAATACCTTTATTAACAATTTTTCAGACATTAAATACAGTCTCAGATATCTATAATATTTAATATCTGGGAGTACTACTTAATTTGGATATGTCCTGATAACATCCGTAACTGTACGTTTGGGCTTGTATAGCTTTGCATTGAATACATTACACATTTGTACATATATAGATGTTACTTGTAGTCAACGTCTAAAGAAATATCCGTGATCGATAGCGTTTACATCTGTCTTATTTCATACTTGATGCATATATTTATTCGTATCACTACTGGAATCGTGGGATTTGTCTGGTGCCATAGGCACTAGACAAAGGCCCAGAAACACTAGGCAAATAGTTTGTCTAGTGTCACACAGGCAAATAAGGGTTAGCAGAGACGGACTAGGCAAAGAGCACTTTGTCGAGTGTCAAACCTCGGACACTCGGCAAAGTGTTTGCCTAGTGTCAAAGACACCACTCGGCAAAAGTATTCCACTGACGGTGAAAATCGTAACGGACATTTTGTCTAGTGTCGGAGGTCTGACACTCGACAAAGTATGCAAGGTTTGCCTAGTGCCAGACGTTCGACACTAGGCAAATATGTCAAGCTTTGCCTAGTGTCAGACCGCCTACACTAGACAAATATGCCAAGCTTTGCCTAGTGTCAGGCCTCCGACACTAGGCAAATTGCCTACTTTGCCTAGTGTCAGTTTCCTGACACTAGGCAAAGCCTGTTCCCCAGGTGTGCCACGTGTGGCCCCTTTGCCTAGTGTCAGACCCCTGACACTAGGCAAAGTAACCAGAAGCTGAATTTTTTTTGATTATTCCATTTGTGACACAAATATAAATCATATTCAAATACCACAAATATATCACATGAATCATAAATAAGAACCACATATTCACATATATCACATGTTCATACCAAAAGTCCAAATGTGCCACAAGTTCATAAGTGCACAACCAAATTTCTTAACAAAGTTCACAACAAGCTGATCACGACGATTGTCAAGGGTGAAGAGGCCCATGGTTTGATGCTCCAGGCGACCCTTTCACTTGATTCGGCTCAAGCTGTGGTGCCGGCGACGCTCCAATCTGTGAAGCCGGCGACCCTTTCACTTGATTCGGCTCAAGCTGTGGTGCCGGCGACGCTCCAATCTGTGAAGCCGGTGACCCTCCAATTTGATTCGATGCCACGCCCGATTGATGCTGAAAAAATGAAAAGGATACCGTCAATAAAAAATTTCGGCAGAACCTCCTCTGCACGGAGAGGTTTTCAAACCCTGCAAGAAAACAAACGGCACGATGACCGTCAAGAACATACATATCAATACACCGCCACCAACACCACCACCACCCGAACACCACAACTGCCACCACCACACCACAACAACAACAACCGTCGTCACCACCAACACCATATTGTATGTTTGAGATTGCATATTTTTTTCTAGTGTGCCATATGTCAGGTTGGAACATAATAAGTAATATATTGGTACTCACAGGAGTAGCTGCTTGAGGAAGTGGCAAGACTAGGCTAGCTGGCATGGTCCGCCCCATAGCGGCGCCAAGAGTGGACACGAACCCCACCAGCTCCTCTATCCTCTGTCGTTGGGCCTCCCGCTCTTCCACCGCCCTCGCTTCCATCTCCTCGTGAAGCCTCCTTTCTTCTAGCAGTTGGGCCTACAACATTTGACCCCCAATATTAAAGTAAGGCAAAGGTATGTAAAAATCAATAAGCAACGAATAAAACAGAAATTACCTGGAGTTCGTTGACAAGGTGCGAAGCAGTGGTTGGCCGTGGACGTATGGCCAGGCTTGCGCTCGTGCTCCGTGCTCGGATCTGGGAGAGGGTGGGAGTAGAGGATGTGTCGATGACACCATCACCCATCCAATACCGCCCATGCTTCTTGCCACCTCCCACCCTCATGACGATCTCTCCGTCAAAGTCATGGGCGCTTGGATCGTACTCTGGCCCATGGACCGCCCTTGCCATCTTAGTATACTGACTGAGACGGCTATGGACGGTCGCATTGCTGTATGCCGAAGGAGGGTCATCCGGGTTGTAGGAGACGTCGGATTTTGCCTTGCCCTTATGGGCCATGGCATATGCCATGAACTGGGTAACCGGCTGCCCACCATGCGACGATGACTGCGAGAAAAACAGCAAGATGATTAGAAATCATACAACATACAACGTTATAATAAAAAAATAGATTCTCGTACCCAAGTTTGCGTGTATCCGTTGAGGCTACGGTTGCCTTGATGGTGTGGTACACCTATCATCTGCAAATGGCGCTCCTGACAAGCTTTGTGCTGGGCAATCCATTCGGGGTCCAACCACTTGTCTACCATCATCTCCCAGCATCGGGGATCCCCAGAGCACCAGCATGGAACCACCTACAAGCCATGAAGTATATGACATATAAGAAGTTAAATTAAAGCTATCAGCACTACATTATTAATGTTCGAATACATTTACCTTCATGAACTCTTCCTTGGTCAGTGCCATATCTCTTGCTTCTTTCTTCGTGACCTTCGTTGCAAGGTAGGACCTGTGGTATGTTATGATGGCCTGGACGCGTGCCTCGTAATGCAGCTGCTTCACGAGTCTTTTACATGCTTTGGTTAGCACCACATCCGCCGTGTCCTCAAAGCCTTCCTAAAGTCTGAAGAAATCCTGCATATACACATGAAGTATTCATTCATTATTTCAAA
Source organism: Miscanthus floridulus (assembly GCF_019320115.1). NCBI lineage: Eukaryota > Viridiplantae > Streptophyta > Magnoliopsida > Poales > Poaceae > Miscanthus > Miscanthus floridulus. The sequence continues at coordinate 78,493,938 of NC_089583.1, forward strand.
AAATGTCCAATGAATGCGATGTATTGAACAATGTAGTGCGAGGAAGACTTATCCATAGCTCAGCCTTCACCCGCTCCGCCTTGTTGGGGAATGTCTTGACAAGCAGATTTGTAGCATCGGGGGCGTTGGCATAGTGGGCAAACGTGTAGGGAGGCTCCTCTCTCCCGATGAACTGGACCAAGCCAGGGAAGTGTTCCTTGACCAGAAGGCCAAGGATGCCACTGACCTTGCGTGTGTGACATCCTGCAGACTCTACAACCGTCCAGCCCTTGCACAAGTTATTAAGAATAATAGTTAGCTTCTAGTGTGATTTTTGAACATGTCATTTGAAGTAGTGAAAACATGTTAATTTACTTATGTTTCTCCGTCGGGTGCAATCTTTGAGCGTCTGTAAGAAGGTATCGGCCACGTAGGGAGGCTCGCGGGACCTCGCAAGTACACACTCGGCGTACCAGAGGAAGCCGAACCCACTGCTGCCTCCTCCTCGACCTCCTCCTCCTCCCCGTCCTCATCCTCCTCCCGCTCGTCCTCCTCGTCCTCCACCCTCTCGTCCTCCTCGTCCTCCACCCGCTCCTCCTCATCCTCCACCCATTCGTCCTCCTCCTGCGGCAGCAGCAACTGCTCCTCCTGCGACTGCCTCCTGCGACCGGTGCTCCTCCTCCTCCTCCTCCTCCTCTACGACGGCATCGATAGGTCCTCATCTGCAGTGGTGTCTACCGGGCATGTTCTTTGGTAGATCGAGCTGACCCTCCTATTTTGACGCTCGCCCGCCATCTTTGATCAATCACCTGCAATCAAAAACAAAAAAACAATGTTGTATTAGAAATAACATAATTACATAAAGGCAAAAGGAACAAACTAAAATTACAAAATAACATATTATTACATGTATTAAAAATAATCTCATGATCGGGATTAGCTGGATCATAAGTCTCATCATCACTATCAATCATGTCAAAATACTCGACACTATCCGAAGGGGGGATGTTGTCAACATTATCTTGGCCTAACTGTAATTGGTCAAGCATTTGTAAGTCCTTCTCATTTAGCACCTCGTCTCCAGTGTTGCCTGCATCAACCCATTCATTGTCTACTTCCATTCCAATTGCTTCGGTTAAGTCTATCTCAAACCTTCCTTCCAACCCCTCTTCTTGGAAGAATTCTCCATCATATGTGTTTGGGTTAAATGTATAATCTTCATCGTTTGGCAAAGGTAGTTTACCGTGTGGCGATACCTTGTGCACAATATCCCAACCATTAAGATTCTCTTTGTCTTGGCATGTGTATGGGAGATAATAAACCTATGTGGCCTGTTGGGCCACAACATAGACATCGTCTCCTGGTAAGACAGAATCTTGTCGAATTTCAACTACCCCAAGACTAGCCCAAGTCTGTCTCGTTACTGCAGGATCAAACCAATGGCATTTGAATATAACAGGATTAAGAGGCCTGCAACCATGAAAGCTGAGTTTGTATATTTCTTTAAGTCTTCCATAATACTCGACCCTATCTTGGCTGGCCGTAAAAACTCCAGTACTTGTGGTTTTTCGATTGGGCTGACTCTGCTCGTAGCTTGATGTGCGAAAGCGATATCCATTCACGTCATAACTGGTAAATGACTTCACCTTATAAGCAAAGCCATTGGCAACCTATCTCAACTCGGCCATCATGGACGCATTGGTTTGGCCCTACAAGCTCGAGCAAGATAGATCGTTTTATATTTCACATGTACAAGCAACTTAGAATGTGAAAGTACAAGATAAATTGGATGGTACCTTCTTTTTGAACCAAGAAATAAGTCGGGCTCCCATTTCCAGCACCCTGTCTAAGAAGGGTATCCCATTCTGGAGGGGTAGGTTCCCTTTGTCGATGCCAGGTTTGACGACGAAATTCCCTGTAGCAACGAGACAAAAAGGGGTTGGCCAATGAGTGATGACGTTATGAATCAAGTTTGTTGAGAACTTACCCCAAGTATGGCTCGACTTCGTCAAGGTTGATCAACACATACAGCATGATACTACGCCACTCTTCAGGTTGCAACACTTTGGTGGTCGATGCACTTGCGTTTCCGAGTTGCCCTCGAAAAAGGCTGAGGTTCGATTCATTTTCCCCAGCATTGTAACGAGGGGGAGGATTATGGATGCTAGGAAGGTTTTTAGCGTAGTATGTTGTTGTGAAGTTTGACACCTCCTCCAGAACGGATGCCTCTGCAATGGAAGCCTCAATTCTGGATTTATTTCTACATTTTTTCGAAGAACCTTTAGACATCTCTCGATTGGATAGCACCAATGGAACTGCACGGGCCCCGTCATTCGTGCCTCATTCGAGAGGTGCAAAATCAAATGCTGCATCGCAAGAAGAAGCGGGGGAAAGATCTTCTCCAACCTACAGAGTAACAAAGGTGCCGCCTCTCTCCAAGTCATCAATCACGGTTTGAGATAACTCCTTGGCACATAGTTGGCGGAAGAAATAGCTCAACTCTGCCAACACTAGCCAGACATTCTCAGGGACAAAGCCTCAAACCATAGCTAAGAAGCCTCTCAATCCATATGTGGTAGTCATGACTCTTCATCCCTAGGACTCGTAGAGTAGATAAGTTCACTCCCCTCTCAGATTCGCTGCATATCCATCAGGGAACATTAACCTCTAGATCCATTCAAGTACTTTTCTCCTTTGGTCTCTGCTCAAGACAAATCGGCCTTAGGCCTTATCCATTTCTTGCCGCCTCTAGGAGGACGCATATGTTGATTTGGTCTATCACATAATGCTGCCAGGTCGACTCTAGCCTTAGGGTTGTCTTTGGACTTATCAGGAATGTCCATGAGTGTAGCCCAAAGTGCCTCGGCGATATTCTTTTTAGTGTGCATTACATCAATGGTATGTGGCAAGAGAAGATCATTAAAATAGGGGAGCCTCGTCAAGCCCGACTTATGTGTCCACATATGTTGCTCACCATATCCCACAAAACCACCTCCTTCGTTGGCCACGAGCATCTATCTGAGCATGAACCTCGACACCAGTCATCATGTGTGGTGGAGGGTTTGTCTCTACGACACCTTTTGTGAAGTTCTTTATGTCTTGTCTAAAAGGATGGTCCATAGGGAGGAATTGACGATGTTTGTCGAATGACAATACTTGCCACCCTTCTGCAACCAAATGAACCTTAGAGCTGCCTTGCATACTGGGCATGGGAACTTCCCATGAACGCACCACGTGCTGAATATCCCATATGCCAAGAAGTCATGCATGGAGTACTGGTACCAAACACACATTTTGAAGTTTCTCTTTGTAGCCCGATCGTATGTCCATACCCCGTCCTCCCAAGCAAGGATCAATTCATCAATAAGAGGCTCCATGTACCATGTACACCCCATGTTATTCCCTGGATGTCCAGGAATTATCAATGACAAAAGATGTTCTGTCATTGAAGGAGGACGCCGGGGGGAGATTGAGGGGGATAACAAGATGGGCCAACAAGTGTACGGAGCAGACATCTGACCATAAGGATTGAACCCATCTGTTGCCAGCACAACACGTACATTACGAGCCTCTTCAGCTTTGTCATTATGAATGCGATCAAAGTGGGTCCATGCTTTACCATCGAAGGGATGTACCATCTT